>NC_056723.1:7860439-7945439 GCF_018831695.1 Puntigrus tetrazona
CTATCATTTATTTACATTTTAGCATTTAAGCACCTAATACATTTTCTTAAT
Source organism: Puntigrus tetrazona (assembly GCF_018831695.1). Lineage (NCBI taxonomy): Eukaryota > Metazoa > Chordata > Actinopteri > Cypriniformes > Cyprinidae > Puntigrus > Puntigrus tetrazona. Next base: position 7,860,491 of record NC_056723.1, read on the forward strand.
TATTTTCAGATTATTTAAAGTAAATAAAAATTTATTTTAGTAACAAAACATTACATAAATGTTAAGCAATACAGTATATACATTATTTAATACGTGTGTAAATTAATGTTCAAGTTGTGTCTGCTTGTACAGAGTATTATTTATTTATCTTTTTTATATTGTATTAAATCAATTTGGTACCGATTACCAGTAATATTGGTTTAGATTTGTTTACTATATGATTTCTGTTGACTGGATATTTAAGTCTTTTTAATTGAGTGTGTCTGTATCTTTGTTGTCCACCTGTTGGCTCTAATTCAACTGAAACACACACACAGAGGCAGTTGTTATAATACATTTAGAGGTACATTAATAAAAATGTGCAAAAAAAAAAAAAGTATATGGTTCTATAGAAGAGAAACTGATTTTGGACACAACATTGTGGTTACCAAGATAATCACATTGAAATACAAGATCAGTAAACAGGCTCAAAAGCTGAGCTGACATTTAATCTGATGTTTCCATACGGCGCATGGAAACATAGCTAGGAAACAGGGAAGTCATGGTGGCATGTTTATGTTGTGGTGTGTATATGTAGATCCTGTAGATTTATCGCCTCTTAACACCTAATTACTTATCAGACTCACAGTGTTACACACTGTGCAGAGCCAACAGACTAAACAGAGACTAAGAAAGACACCATAAAACTTTAAAGGAGCATCTGTTTTGAGCTTTATTTTCCTTGAAATTACTATATCTCCGGTTTTCAGTCTAAAAATGGAATGGTTCCTTTTTCAAAGCATTTTCCAAAACAGAAGGTGGACGGGTTTCCTAGAGCCATGGGAAAACCTGGAAAATCCGAGAATTTAAAGCCATGGATATTAATAGAAATTTTGTCTCGGCTTAAAATCCTTCATCTGCTTAAAATTGGTCTTTATGAGTGCAGTCTACATTGAAAAAGCCAACGGTCATTAGAAAACACTGTATTTTCAGTTCTCATGAAAAGGTTCTCCTAGTTTTTTGATTTCAGGTAGGTATACCAAGGACACAGGTTTGTCTGTGAGCTGATAGATTTCTCTTTGTCTTTGTCATTCGTTTGAGCCGGGCTATCACACAGACTCAGTCTTTCCACACTGACAGTGTGCTTACAGAAACATGATTTACAGATATGTACACACACCCAGGCAATTACACGTACACATTCAAACCCTGCTACGTCCCACAAATGCTCCCGGTGCCAAAAAGGCAATGCGCTGATAAGGGAAGATGCTAATCGGTAGAGACACAAAAGCATGCGGTGGGCCTAAATGGGAGACAGTGACAGGCAGTTTGATGAACGTAAAATGACAGACGCCAGAAGTGCTCAGTGCTTGTCTTGAAGAGTGTTCAGCTGCACACAACATGCACACACTTCTTAACACACATCTGCTCCGAGTGTCATTCACCTTTAGAAATGAAGCGCAAAATGAAGGAAAAGCTGCTAATGGCTGATCTGTATTGCGTTTACAGGATATGCACGTTTCATTATTCGTGTTTTTAAATGTAAATGTGTAAATCTGTCTAGTCAAATCATTCAAAATTGCACAAATCTTGCTTGTCGTAAAAGTGTGTGCATATTCTGTGACTGGTTAAGATTCGATTTTGTAAATCATAAATCTGTAGCGTCACCGCACACTGTTGGTTGTGTGGTAACTGAGCTCTCCTTGCATTTGTTGCATCAACAAACACTGGCCTCAAGGGTGACAGCTGCAAGGCTCCATTCAACGGGACGGAATGGCAGAAATTCACTTTGAACATACCACAGGCGCAAAACACTTTCACCACACACATCTCCCCCACTCACAAACCTTTAACATAGAGCTAAATATAAGCTTGGAACGTGTACCTTATCATCAGCTTTAGCATCAGCGGGGAATATCATATGAAACTTCCTCTGGCTGACAGCCTTTGCATTTCTGTCAGAACAGCCAAGATTAGCCTGACTAATCATTCACTTGTTCACAAGTGAAAAACAAACTGAACATTAACATACTCGTTGCTAAAGTCAGATCTTGTAATCAGTACATAGCACTGTCATATTTGTCAGAAGAAGTATTACGTATTTCTCATCTGGATATTTATTTGAAATATCAAGCACCTGCATCTTATTTTCTAAAAAAAAAATGCTGTGTCTTGGTTCCCAGAAAAGCTTGTCCTCATGTAGACCCTTGAAAAGTGGGTCAGTAGATTTTTTTTGTTTGTTTGTTTTGTTTTTAACTGGCAAAGAGTAGGTCACAATTCAGGTCCTTTCACCACCTTTGCCATTTGAAGAAATATTTCAAGCATAATAAGAGTACACATAATACTGACAGCATAAAAGGTACATTCATAGTTGATAAAATAAAAACAAATCTAAATGGTGTGTAAAGAGACTTTATTTTCAAAAAAATCCAGGCTTAAACATGTAAACCCTTAAGACCTTCATTCTGGAACACTAATTAAGATATTTTTGATGAAATCTGAGAGCTCTCTGACCCTTCATAGACAGGCAAGTGAAACATTTAAGGTCCAGAAAGGTAGTGAGGACATCATTAAAATAGTCCGTGTGACATCAGGGGTTTAACCTTGATTTTATAAATCTATGAGGTCTTCGAGCTATGCAGTTCTGTCATGAACACATGTCAAATTACCACAAGTCTTTTTGTAACTTCATAGGTTGAACCTCTGATGTCACTCTGGCTATTTTAACAATGTCCTTACTACCTTTCTGGGCCTTGAAGGTAATTGTAGCCTTGCTGTCTATGCAGTCAGACATTTCAGAATTCGTTAAAAATATCTTTATTTGTGTTCCAAAGATGAATGAAGGTCTTACAGGTTTGGAACAACATGAGGGTGAATAAATAATAACAGAATTTTAATTTTGTGTAAACTATCACTTTAAGGGAACCTGAACCTCCATAAATACTTATCTGGAGTGCACATGTCTTATATTCAATATGAAAACCAAAAGTGCACAAAGCCAAGAGACACATGCCTGTTCAGAGAACTCTTCATAGATTAATGATAAAACCATCTATGTCTATGTGTAACTGCATTTCCAAATCTGATCAACGTTTTCCCTTTTTTTCTGGCTTTCTTGTTTTTGCTCTCTCAGAGTGTGGTTAATCTAATTAGTGAACTACAGGAGCAGATGTGTAAATTCCAGGAGGAAATCAGCAATCGCATTCAGGAGCAGCGGGCCCTGGAGAGCCTAGGGGACAGTGGCACACGCGAGGCTCTCGACCAGAGCCCCGATGTGGGCCTTGGTGCCTCGGATGCTGAGGAATGCAGCTGCCGCTGTAGAAGCGGAGGAGAGAATGTAGGCAGATATTAAGTGGTGGACTTACTTCAAGATCCTGTTTTTACCTCCTTGCATTACCCTAAAACATAACCATTCCCTCATCTCACTTTTGGACACTCCAACAGGAATTATTACTAACTGCCTCTTCCTACAGTGAATCCATTGTGTCTGCGGGCTCCACTATGGGAATCTCATGGTTATTGGTGTTTGCAGTGTGTTCAGATGACAGAATGCCATGATTTATTTCTGGTTTAAACCTGCATGATGGAAGTTCACTAATGCTAACGGTTGCTGAGTAGATCCTGAGAGCTTCCAGAAGGGCTGTGGGCTTAGTGGTGACCCTATTAGATTCTTTCTCATTGATCAATTCTGTCAGTTTTTGAGGACTCAAGGTATCTTACTTGGTTTAAGAAACTAATAAGGTTCTTCAGGACTCTCCAGAGCTTTCTTGTGTTTTAACTGCACGGTGTGTGGGTTTCATGGGTCAGTCTGAACCCTTTCTCCTGAAATTTTCTTTGTATTGATATGAAAGCCATATCATAGTATGGTTCCCTTGAAGTGGAATTTGCAGAAAAAAAAAGACACCTGGAACTTTCGAGTGTGCATAACATTTTCCCGCATGCATAAGAAAGTCTCAGGGTTTTATTTTTTCTGCAAAGGTAATATATAGGCTCTGTACCTTAGACAGAAGCATAGTTTTTTTCCAGAAGCTGTTGCCAGAATGGTTGGATATTTGCCACTACAAGGTGGTTTGTAATTGTTCTCCTTGGTTTCTGCTTATTCATCAGGCGTTGCTACAAGAGCTTCACCTTCTTAAGAGCAAAGTTGAAGAACTGGAGGGGGAGAAATCACAATATGAGAGGAAGCTCAAAGCCACTAAGGTAATCTATATTTAATCTGGGCTCCTTAGCCTTCAGTCTATTAATTGTTGCTCATGTGTTTATGTTCTGTTCATTACAAACTTCAACTGCCCTATCAGCATTCACTAACAATTCACTGTTTTGCCATATTGCCTTAACCCTTAATACAAAGTCTTATTAATGTAACTTCTTGCTTAGATCCTGTAACTCTTTTGTACATACTAATTGGACTTATCATTCAATTGTTCATTGCACTCTCACAAACTTTTAAGCTCTCAGCATAATGAACGTCCCTCTTGCGTTCTCTTTTCCTCCAGCTTTCTATCACCTATTCCCTCCATGTCTGTTACCAGTCGTTAATGACCAAGCTTTCTACACTGAAGCTCACGGTCGAGCACACTCAGGTAGAACGACAGCATTGGGAGGAGCGCTGTCGGACAGCTCAGGTGCTTAACCCCGCTCCCCCTTCTTATCCCTTGTCATCCTCCCTGAGGAGTATGACACAAAGGAGAGGGCGATGATGGCCCTGTCCCAAAATGGCACCCTCAGTCCACATGACATAATGTTGCTGGATAAACTGTCCATGTCCTTCAGGATCTATTGATGACACATGCAGAATATGCTTTTGAAACATAGAAATAGGACACCCTGTGGTCCTGTCGAGAAAAAAAAAGAAAGACCACATGACCGCAAGCTTGCATTTAGAGTGCCATTTAGGACAGGGTTCCTTTCATAATACTTCCATAATACTACCTTTACTCAAGACGTGGAGGTCTACGTTTTCCAAGCTTTGTCATAGTTTCTTGAAAATGTCCACTCCTTTGGTTGTTATGCCTCTCTGAGATCCCAGTCCTTGTGCCTCTTAAACCCTCGTTTTATGTCAAGGCCATCCAACCCAGTCTGCTATTCTGCATAACTTGGCTACAAACCCCAACCAAACAAACCTGAACCATCTAATCAAAGTTTTCCTGCTAGATCATAACTTTTTTGTAGCTAAACTTTGCAGGAGCTGGCCATCCAAGAGTAAGATCACACCCCTGTATTGTGTAACAGGCACTCAGTCAGTTGTTGACAAGCTACTGAATATTGTACGATAATCTTACAGCTCAAAAAATAACTAGTTTTTAAAGATGACCTGTTTAGACTGCTTGCAATTGCTCTTGAGTGTTTGACCCAGTAAGAGAGCTCCACATGGTTCAGTGGGAATCTTTTAAACCACATGTTGGTTAACTGGACTTGTGGATAGGTTACTATAGATGATCTATGTCTGTTTGGCTTGTGCTCAATGATGAAATAAGCATGTGTATGTTTGTGTGAGTATTTGCGTGTTAGATTGGGTATGCATGACTTCATCCTTTGGCAGATTGTTAGGTTTGTCTGTCTTGGGAACAAGGGTTGAGCAGTTCAATATGGGAATATAAACAGATTCTCACACCATAGCTGTACTCTACATTTTTTATTTACATTTACATTGCGTCTTTTTTTTTTCTTCTATGTCCTGTAATGAAATACAAGTACATTTTTTCCTAGTTTAGTCATTTGTGCCTGTTATGACCCACTGTTTGACTAAACAGTGGCAGTTTGGTGAATGTTTATTTGTAGTGCCATTGGTTCCACAGACATTACAGGAAGGTCACGTGTATTGCTATGTGCTAACATTTGAGCATTTACAAGGTCAAGACACTGATGTAAGGAATCTGCTGCCAAATAATTTGTAGCCCGACTTGTTCTTATGGGCATGTCTTACGTAATCTCTTCAAGCTGATGTAAAGCGAGAGTCAGAAATGTATCTTACTGATATAGCTAGAAAGCTACCATGTGGAAAGAGTTGTTTAATTTATCAGGTCAAAATAAATAAATTTATATCTTTTTTTTTTTTTTTTTCAGCCTGATATAGTACCAGCATAGCTACTTGAATTGTGAACATGATGGTGGTGGTACAGTACATAAATGTTAGCAATATGCTACACGTTAAACAGAAAAATGTTACTTGTTTGTGGTATTTTTTAGATTTTGTTTTGTGACCAATATAGTGGCTGTTTTTAGTTGTGAAAGTACCATTTGTCGCCCATCGAAATGGTGAAGGTCTTTTTTTAACCCTGTTTTTAACCCCATTGTTCTTGTCACTTTTTTTGTTGTCGGATTCCCCTGTTCTCCCAAAAACCATTTAATATGATAGTCCATTTTGAGGATTAACCATGATCTTGGTCTTTTTTTATATGAAAAAATTTTAATAAAATTAAAGCTGAAGATATTTCACTGTGAAATGTGCTAATATATATTTTTTTTAGACTGAGATTGCCAAACTCCAGCAGCTGCTTGCTACAAAGGATGCTGAAATCGAGTGTCTACAGAATCAGCTCCTGTCCCGAGGAACCATCACCAATGACGTCACAGAAAGAGGTACCTCTAAGAAGATTAATCCTAAAATTAATCCTTGCTGAAGTGAGGCCTGAGTGCAGAATAATTTAGCATTACATTAATAAAAAATGACACTTTTCACTAATAAGGTACAAAAAAAGAACTGTAACCCTTAAAATTATGTAATTTTGCAAGCACTTAACTTTCAGAAAATGTGAATTTTATTCTCTTGTTACCCCTAAATTTGAGTTGTTTAATTGCTGATTAATATTCTAGAAAAAATATCAAAGTTAGATAGACAAAATGCTAGTATGTGTGTGTAAATGAGTAACAGGGTAGCCTAAAACATTTAAAAAAAAAAAAAAAATTCTGATCATAACATGGGTAACAAGGATGATCGATCTAGCATGCTAGATTAATTTTACTTTAGATGATAATTTATCAAAAATATCTAACAGGTTTCACAGATTTACGCCTCTGTGACGTGTACCCGGTTTGTGGAAAGTACCAAAAACTAGCTGCATGGGAGTGTGTTGAAAACTGTTCATGTGAGTGTTGAAATTACTAACACATGGATCTTTTTGGTAATCACTCTGGCCTCTGCTGTACGCCGCTCCCTGTTGTAGAGGAAGTGTATAAGAGAAAGCTGAGAGACAAACGTAAGCGTACATTTCAACTGCTCAGATCCTCCCATGCTGCCCCCAGCTTGATTCAGCTGCCCCTTAGCATCTCTCTGTCAATCTTACTAATGTACACTGGCATGCTGTCAAGCCTGTCGCACCAATCCCCTCAATGGCTACCTGTGTGTGTGTGTGTGTGTGTGTGGAGGGGGTGTTAAGTGGCTGATTCATGCTTGTCACACCCCGCAGCCACTCATTGCTTTCCCATGGGTCTGTGAGCAACAAAACCTCATTAATACAGGACCAGGGCCAGTTCAAAGAAAGAAGAAGAAGAGATGAATCAACTACTCGCAGCTACTTTGTTTGCTATGTTGCAGAACTTCATTGAAGCAGTTAATCTCATAATTTGTGCATTATTAACAGCCCAATAGTGGGTGTGTTTTATTGCCTGTGAAGTGTTCCATCACAGTGTGTGAAAAGACTTTAATTGTAGGTGTAATCCTGATGTTAAATATAGTACATCATTTAAAAAGTTAAGTTATTAAAGTAATTAAAATTATAAGAGAATGCATAAATTACCATGGCTTCATAATGAAGTAAAAAAATATAAAATTAAACATGTTAAATATATCATAGAATTAGAAAATATTATTAATGAAAATGTATCGAAAATATAAAAAATAGTATCAATAATAAATGTAAAAAGTAAAAATATCTAAAAAAAAAAAAAAAAAAAGTGCATTGGTGCTATTATAAATTAAAGTTGACATTGATTTTTATTTTTATTCCTGTATATTGTTGAATGTTAAATATATTATTAAACATAAATATAAAAATATTAAATATATTATTAGATTTAATTTACCTATTGTATTGTAAATTCACTGTAATGGCAATTATAATTACTAAAATGTCTATGCATATAGTTGAATATGAATATAGTTTTTGAATAATAATAATAATAATAAATAAATAAAAAGTTTCCCTGTTGGACATATTTAGTCATTATTTTCAAACATGAAACATGGTTTCAGCAGAGGTTTTTGACTGATGTCGATTACAGGGACAGTATTTCTGAGCGTTACATTCTGCTATGAGTGTTGGAGTAATTGACTGCTTGAAAAAAGCATGCATCAACCTGGACAAGCATGTACACACTTAAAGAGAATGTTCCTCCTTTCAACTACTGTATTTCTCCTGGCAGTCACTCAGCAAGACCATCACATCTTTCTGAGTTTTTCCTGAGGGCTGGTTTACCTCAACATCATCTGTTTGTGTGTTTTGTAAATCGACCGTGTCACCACAGTGCAGTGTTGGGGAGCGACTAACTAAAAGTAACAACATTTTATTTAGCTTGTCTGTAGTCTAATGCTACTTATACGTTAAAGTAGCTTTCCCAACACTGCCATAACGACGTCATTGTGCATATTAAGTTTAGCTTGCTCGTTCTGTTCCAGATCAAGAGCTGCAGAGGTTAAAAACTGGAATGGAGATATTAATAGCTGCCAATAATCAAAAGGTAAGTAGCATCTGTGTGCTTTGCTATTGTTAACGGGTCTAAAATCAGTATGCGTGTTAGAGCCGGTAGAGGGCTTTGCTTATGGACTAAACATCAACTCCATTTTGTTTCTGAAGGATCGACACATAGAGGAACTCAATCTTCTGTTGGGCCAGTACAGGAAATTGAAGGACGGCTTGGCCCTTCCTCAAGGTGCCTTTGATTAAAAATTAATGTTTTAGTCACTGTTACCAGATGAATCTGACACTGAACGTGATTCTCTCTCTTCAGGGGCCAACGATGCGTTGCTGTCTGGCAGCAGTGAAGAGGATCTTAGCGGCAATCGAAAAATAAGAGCCTTGACGCATAAAGCATACACCGACATTGTCAGATCAGAGCTACAGGTACCATTGACGTTTTTAAATAGGTTGTATCACAGAAAGACGGCATGATCTTGCTTTACATTGCCTCGTACAATTGCCTCTGGTTGTAATTCTAGTACAACCAGAACATTAATGGAAGAATGTGTTATTCAGAAAGTCACAGCCATGTTTTCTGGGTAGTTTTTCAGGTAACCTGTTAACTGCTAGCCTTCTGATAGCTTAGCCAGTTAACTGAAGGCTAAGAAAAATATCTAAGCTAAACATGCTTCAATTAAAATGCCTAAAGCTAAACTTCCTTTTGTATTCACATTTTAAACCTGTCGTCAAACAAAAGAGATCATTATAACCTTTTTTACTCCACATTACCAGTCAAATGCTTCCTTTTGTGATCTGATGTAGCTTTTTGTCACAGAAGGCAGAAAATATGTTTTATAGGCTACTGTAAAAATTGCACTGATTAGAGAGATGGCTTGAATAACGGTGATAAAAGATACGTTGTTGCAGTCGAGTGTTTATTTTCTTTGTTTATTATTTAAAATTGTACATATTCTGTTTACTCTACTGTCAGTTTAGAGTAAAGAGTTGAGCTATTTCTCTGGATATATGGCTTTTTCGGTGCGAGGGGGTATGAATGAAACCGACATCATGTTTATAGTGCTAAAGGCCAATTTTTTTTATTAATTTTTTTTTTTTGTTTTGTTCAGGCACTATTCAGGCATCAATTTGGCAATGGTATCAAAAAAACAAACAATACCCAACCCTAGTGGTTTTACACATGAAGAAATTAGCCAGTAATAATTTAGATACAGAAGTCTAATGGGCTACTTTTCAGAAGTTTGAGGTTGTACCAGTTTTTGGGAAAATAGTCTTAAAAGCATGCCTATTATAGTATATTAGCATAATTTAGCACATATAAATGCCTTATTCTACATCCCTAATTCTACCCATTACCTAACCTTAACTACCTTACTAACTATTAATAAGCAACAAATTAAGAATTTATTAATGGAAAAGTCGTAACTAATATTCCCTATTCTAAAGTGTTTTAAGGAAGTCTGTTATGCCTGCCAAGGCTACATTTTATTAAAGTACAAAAATCTTCTGTAACTGTTTTCAAATGCTAAAACGCAAAGACGTTTATTATGGTCCGTTTCTCTCCATATTTCCACTTATTTTTGATTTGGTTTTATTTTACTCTCCACAGATGTCTTCCCGAGGCCCGTCGCCACTCCTGGTCTCTCCTCCGTGTTTACAGAGGGAACTGGACTCCAGGTGAGTAAGAGTTTGTATTACTAACAGTACACTGATGACAGCAGAGTCTCAGTGGGCCCCTGCTCTTAAAGTCAACAGGGATCAGGAGGCCTCTATGGGAGAAGAACCGTTTTGCTTCAAATACGCTGTCCCAACCGTTCACCCGAGCTAATGTGATTTTTATCAACTTTTTATCAACTTTTATCAACAATTTTTTCCTTGCACTCCGTCCCATTCTATCCTTCTCTGGCCCAGCTGTCGCAGTATACAGCCCTCCATGGAGACCTCGGTGGTATCCATTGGCGACTTGGGCTTTTACAGCAAACAATGGCAAGTGGAGTGTGTGTGCTTGTTTAAAAGGCTTTCTAAAGTAGCAGGGGCCTTGTTCTTGTGATGTTTTTGCCACACACCACCACACACACTGTTACTAACCGGTCTAGTTGTAGCTGGAGCATTTCCTGTGATATTTCATTGATTTCGATTTGCCTTGCTTGATAGATAAATGTTTTTTCCACAACAATCAATTACCAGATACATTTACTGTAGCAGAAATTACCATTTTGTTTAACACTCGTTAAACGTCCAGCTTGTATTTTTTATTTATTTATTTATTTTTTTAGCAAGCTGAACCAACAAGATGTTCTTTTTCTGTAAAAACATAAGCAAAGCTTGTTTAATATAATTGTGCATGGTTTTATTTTCAGGTCAATGCCACGGATGCTGTCCACCAGCTTGGAAGAACTCCAGAGTGGAAGCTTACAGATGGTACAAAAACCTGAATTATTTTGTGTTAATAAATATGAATCTTCTGCTTCTTTTGCCCAACTAACTCGTATCAATAACAAAATGCTTTTAATTTCTCAACTCGCTGCTCGATGAACGTGAACGATTTTGTGTGTTTCAACTAACAATGTGACTTATCTAACTGAGTGTATGTTTGTGTTTTTTTTGACAACTGTTTTTTCTTAAGCATGTAGTGGGCCAACCAGTAGAGGCTGTTTTAGAGGTACTATTAACTAACGTAAACCAATAAACTAAAGCAAACACAACACGATAGCTATTGCTGTATGCACATGCTTTAGTAAACAAAACATATGTTTTTGTTTGCTTATTTTGAGAACTATGCTTATTAACGAGAAGACGCTTAGAACTTACAATATTGTTGCTTTAATTTAATAAAATGTGCATTTATTTATTTATTTTAAATTAAGTTCTAAAGCTATTTGTCATTTTTGCATTTTAATGGTTAATATTATATAAAATTCTAAATAAATATTTAATTGCTAAGTGATTATAAATGCATTTCTTCCACAGAACCGATATAATCCCGAAAATAACAAATACCAGACGCTTCCGGGCAAGTTTAGCCGTCCAGAGCAGAACGGCGTTAGACTGCAGCCGTCTTCCCCGCTGCAGCTGTCGCCTGATGAAAGCGAAGACAGCGAATTCAATCTGAGTGAGCAGTTTTCTCACAGCACCTACAGTACAGTACTGCTTTGTGTTGGAATCATTTGTTACGAGGGCTGTGTCTGAGTACAAATTTAATTGAGCCTTTGAGGGAACCATGCATTTAATGTGCACCATGTTTATTTCTTGTTATTTTTAAGTAATAGTTAACACACAAACTCGCATTCTGATGCCACCCATTCACTGCAGAGGAGCAAGTCAAAAACTCTTATGCGTATGAAGAAATGATAATCTTTATTATGAGACGTTATTAATACTGTATAGCCTTAGCTGGTGCGATTTGTCCTTTGCTCTTCTATTTTCTGAAAACTTTTGTCCTCTAAGCTATTTGACTATTACAGCTTTTTAACCATCTTATTCTGCTTTTTTTAACACTGTGGCGTCTTTTGCATGGGCTTCTGTGTATCTTCTCTTTACTCTCTCTGACTAATCCATCTCTTGGGCTGTGTGACTGTCTCCGCATGTGTTTGCCCTCTCTCGCTCGGTGCGAAGATCGCTGCCGAAGCGCCAGCGCTCCAGCTTTAGGTATTGTCCTCTCAATCTCACGTTAGCATGCGACCACAGAGCGCACGCTTGCTGTGTCATATTGGATTTAACCTAAGCTCTCCTATCCTGATTCTTTAAAGCTGAAGCAGGGGATTTTTATTTTTTCCTCTCCCTCTCTCCCCTCAGAGATTAGACTCAGTTTATACTGTATGAGCCTTCCTGCTTTGCTTTGAGTTTAAATTTGATATGATGCAAATATAATGTACTGTATATGGGGAAAAAGAAATAAGGAGAAATCCATTTGGGTTTCATATAGGTTAATAATAACGTTAAAACGTTTGATATTTACAAGCATTGTAAACTGCATTCCTAAATGTAAATACACAAATGTATTTTATATATATTCCTTTTTAACTCATTTTATAGTTCAACTCTAACACATTTACTGACATTTTACTCAAGACTTAATGATCTAAAAATTATAGGCTAATTAAAGTTTTTATTTTTTTCAGTACTACCAGTGTTGCCAAGTCTGTGGTTTTCCAGCAGAATTGGGCTACTTCAACACTGTTGTCAAAGGTTGTTTTTTTTTTATGCCTGCAGGTTTAAGTGACCCTAATAATGTGATATTTATCCCCTTAAATGCAAATATAACCAGTGAAACCCAACTAAAAAAAATATGTATTTTAGTCTCCTTAGGACTCCCTTTGAAACATGATTGGCGTAGTTTTGGTTTAGTTTTGATTTGCAATTGTGTGGATTTGAAAAACCTGGCAACTCTAAGTACTGCTTCTACACAATGCACATTTCTTAATAATAATCCTAAAATGTGTTTCATTCTCACTATTCTTTAGGATTGTATTATCTTTGAATAATATCGGTGTTGAGATATTTAAAGTGTGCCTAAATATACTTGCAATAGTTCTACTTGTAATGCAATCGAATATACTTCGGCGTATCTTTAGTTGGACTTCATCACTACTCCTGCACAATTATTCTGCATTAATTACAAAACTAGTTGCTCCAGTTTAGCAGACTTTCGGTTTACCTGTTTAGTATACCAAAAACCAAATTGCATGGTATTTTATAAGCACATAATGCGTAAGTGTATTTGTAGTGAGCTTATAACATGAATTAAATGTATTTCAAATACGTTTCTTTGTATAATTATTTTTCACAAGGGTTGGTTTTCTTATTTACTTAAACTACCTCCATCAGAATGGGGTTATAAATTGTAAATGTAAATATACATGTAAAGTCATTTATTTTTAAAAATAAATCAGTATTTATTTGAATAATGCATTTTTTCTACATACATTTATTTAGTAAATAATTGCTGCTATGCATAAACTCATTCTTGATCTTGACTGACAATCATTTGACATATTTAAAAAAGACTTCTTAGAAAAAAAGTCTTACAGCTGATGTAATTACTATGTTTTGGGTTTTTTATTTTTTTACTGCTTTTATGGTGATTTTAATATCAATTTACAGTTTAAAAATAAAAATTAAATTAAATTAAATAAAAATTAAAAATCAGCTCTGCAGCTTTGTGACATGAGTCTTTGCTTTCTTTTCCTCTGCTCTCTTGCATGGCTAATATTTGGTGCAGGGCCACGGGGAAAGCATGATCAGTTTGCGATTGGTGGGTAAAGATAGAATAATGTGTATTCATTCCAGTATTGAACTTCTAAAAACACAGAACCGCGTAACGGAATAAATAAATGACTTCCTATTTACAGGAAAGGTGGAGAAGACGGATGACTCGACCTTGTCTGACCTTTCACCGATGTCGTCTGGAGTAGAATCAGGCCAGCAGTCTCCTGTTTCACCAGAGCACAAGAAGAACCAGAAAGGCATTCGCAAACTGTGGGGAAAGTAAGTATTAGGTTTTTTTATTTATTAAAGACGGCTTTCAAAAAACATTATTTTATAATTATGGTGTATTTAAGTGATGTTGTGAGAAATACTAATGGAAATAATGTAGGGCATACTTTTCATTTCATCCTTCAGGATATGATGACCTGTGATATCGCTGGCTACTATTCTAACCATTATTTTTGGTCTGGTTCCCAGGATCAGGAGAACACAGTCAGGCAGTCTTCCTGCAGACAGTTCTGATTCGGACTTTAAGCGAGGGGGTTTCAGGGCCACGGCCGGCCCTCGACTCACCTGCCTGGGCACCGGTGCCTCTGCACGGTATCTCAGCACCTACAACGAGCCTTTCTAGACACAAGCAAGCGCCTCTGTTCCTGTTTCTAATATTCAACATGTGTGTTCTACAGTGACGCGAACGCCCCTTTCTCGAAATGGTCATGTGATCAGGTGTGTGCATGGATGGAGGACTTTGGTTTGGGTCATTACGTGAATTTGGCCAGACAGTGGGTCACTAGCGGTCAGACTCTGCTCTCTGCATCCTCGCAGGACTTCGAGAAGGTGAGAGAAACTTAAGACGCAAGTAACAAATTCAGACCTGTGGCTTACATCAACGGCGCCCAGGTTTTCTGATTTCCTCATTCAACACCTGGCGTTCCGTGTGAAATGTTTCGGCTATGCCTCTCTCATCATGTTGTTGTGGTTTGGTTCAACCTGTCAGGGCGGTTTTAACCTCTGTTCCGCATCAGTAATGCTGTGCGACTTACTAATTTGTTCTGCCATCAACCCCACTCAGATAAAAATGTTCGGATTTGGTTTTCGATGAATCAGAACGGTTCTAACATTTACTCGAAGCTTTACGCTACTTTAATAGAACATTGCTAAATATTTGTTTTCGTTTCTTGACATTGATAATTACCAAAGGATCAGTATGCTGTTGCAACCATCTTGATTTCTGTTTGTTTTTCTTCCGCATGTAGGAGCTGGGAATCAAACATCCGCTACACAGGAAGAAGCTCCAGCTGGCTCTGCGCTCATTCAGCACCAAAATCACAGAGAAATCCTCTGAACTGGACCACGTCTCGGTCACACGTATGTACTCATAAGCCAAACCTACTAGACAAATTCAGAAATTCTGAATATGAATGATGATTCATAAATCAAACTTTATTCACAGTTCACGAGACTAATGCTGTAAAAACAAAAACGTTGATAATTATTATTTATCAGTATATTAACTAAATTTATAAAGGAACACTCCACTTTTTTGGAAATGGGCTCATTCTCCAACTCCCCAAGAGATAATAAATTGAGTTTTACAGTTTATGAATCCATTCAGCCGATCTCTGGGTCTGGCTATAGCACTTTTAGCATAGCTTAGCATAGATCATTGAATCCAATTAGACCAGTAGCATCGCTTTCAAAAATGACCAAAGAGTTTTGATATTTTTCCTATTTAAAACTTCTGTAGTTTAGCTGTATCATAGAGCTGTAGCTCTTCTGTACTATTTAGCAAAATTTTATGTTGAATCAAATAAATCAAATAAAATATTATTTGATAAAGGTACTATTTGTAAGGTCTCATTTAACACAGTAACAGCTTTAAATATCTTTTTTGTGTGTAATTTTACAGTCAAATTTAATTTGTGATTAGTGTCTCTGCATGTGTAAATTTTAAAATATGAATTAAACACTTGTAAATGTGTATTTAACCATACATTTTAAAAAACGTATTATTTGCATCTTTTATAATTTAGTTTGTTCATTTACTTTAATTTGCACTCCTAGTTCTCTATATGTATTTTAGATCATGTAAATAAGATGTTATTTCTATACAGGGTGGCTGGACGATATTGGTTTACCGCAGTACAAAGACCAGTTCAATGAAGGACGTGTGGACGGTAGAATGCTGCAGTACTTGACAGTGGTAAACGTCTTTTGTTAACTTCCTCTAGTGCCTCATCATAGAACTAGAATGAACTATTACATCACATGTGATCAACATCAATATCTTGATTTTTATTTTCAGAATGATCTGCTGTTCCTGAAAGTCACCAGTCAGCTGCATCATCTCAGCATCAAGTGTGCTATCCACGTCTTGCATGTAAACAAGTTCAACCCCAACTGCCTCAAAAGAAGACCTGGAGATGAGGTGTGGAGTCAAAAGGGGGCAATCTACTTCGACGCTTCCAGCTCTGATAATGCTCATGTTTTATATGCAAATTCGTGTTGTTTTGACAGAATAAGACGTCGCCTTCTGAGGTTGTTCAGTGGTCCAATCACCGTGTGATGGAGTGGCTCAGATCAGTTGACCTGGCAGAATACGCTCCCAACCTGAGAGGCAGCGGAGTGCATGGAGGACTCATAGTGAGTAACTCCAATCAGACTAATTGAATTCTGCCATCCAGAACACCATAGCAGCACATTAAAAACAATAAGAATACTGTAGTAACTCCGGATCTTTGTTTGCCCCCCCCCCAGATCTTGGAACCTCGCTTTAACTCGGACACGCTGGCGATGCTCTTGAACATCCCTCCTCAGAAGACTCTGTTGAGGAGGCATCTGGCCACTAACTTCAACATGCTGGTAGGCTCTCAGGCTCAGCAGGAGAAACAAGAGTACCTGGAATCATCAGGCTACACGCCGCTGACCACCACCGCTAAAGTCCGGGTGAGAAAGATGCTGACCACATCTTTAGAAACACCTTCATCCCTGCAGCTGAATGCAGCCAGAAGCCCTGACACGCGCAAACACATGCTTGAGCTGCCCGATTCCTGTTTAATCTCAGCTGACACAGCACATGTGTTTTGACACTTCCATTTCGCTTAGTCCATCTCCAACAAATGTGCTGAACAAGCGCTCCTATAGTGTGTAACACACTTACTAAGCACAATGAAGCTTTAGATGAAACCCATTTCTTTTTTTTTTTTTTTTTTTTTTTTTTTTTTTTTTTTTTTTTGGCAGTTGAGTTACCCGATCATTTGATAACAAAAAGAAAGATGATGAGTCTTTTTGCTAAATTTTGAAGCTGATTCTGAAGATTCATGGTGTGGTCTGTTGTCACGGTTTGGTCGTTTCAATCACACTTAGTTTCTGATATAATTTGCAGCTTTTCAAATCAAGATCTTATCGTATCATAAGGTAGTTCCTGATAGCCAGCCCAATTCATTAATTTAAATGTAGTGAAAAATTAATGAAACTGATGAAAATTAATCATAATTAATTGAATTTGGTGGGGAAAATTCTTTATTATTATTATTATTATTATTATTATTATTATTATGATTGACTATTATTATTATTTAAATGGAATTTAATAATGAAGAAAAAAATGTATTTGTTGTCAAAAATTGTTGTTTAAACAAAATGTGGATCGTATCAAAAGGTAGTTTCTGATATCCAGCCCAAATCATGTTTAAATCATTAAATGTTATAATTAATTTATTATTGTTTTAAATATTAACTTTAAGCATTACATGATGGCAATTAGGAAATGTAATTGTAATTTAAATGTAAAAGTATTGGAAATGTGGATGCGCCATTTAATGTATAATAGAAGTTGCCGTCTCTTGCTAACGGTTGTACTGTTAGTCTTTATATATCAGTTCCTGTTATTCATGCTGTTTTGTTTTATTCTTCATTTGTTTTTCCTCAGCCACGTAAGATAGGTTTCTCCAGCTTTGGTCACCGTAAGAAGCGCTCTGACGACTCCACAGACTACATCTGCCCTCTAGATGCTTCCCAAGCCCAGGCCCTGCTCAATGGGGCCAGCCGGCCCTACAGCGGCTTCAGGGGCCTGAGCCCGATCTTCGACAGGGACCCAGAGAGACGGGTGCAGGTGGGAGCTCTACAGATCTGATGCTCTACTAGCCGTCACCGCTGAGCTTACAGCCAATAACCCTCCACCCATATCCTACAAAACCCAACAAACCTCCCAACAACACCCTGGGCCTGTTCAGTGCCATTTAATAACATCCCAGCATCCCTCACCGAAGGACACGAGACCTCAGTATGGACACTGCAGGAAGACTTGGATGTAAATGAAATCATCTCACAAAGGCAGCAGGGTTTAGCAGAATAGTGCCATTTATCATGTGATGGACAGTCGGACGCATTCAACTTCATATCTTTTTTTGTGAATCGTTAAAAATGTACTATGAGATTTATCTAACAAGTATTCCATTTTTGTAACCTATCATCTGTGCTGTTTTAAAAGACAGTGTGTACAATCTTGTGCAATATTTGCATATTTTAGGGATTAATTTAATGGTATATTTATGGTGAATTTTTAAAAGCATACAGACTACTATTAAATGTTCATACAGCACATTTTAAATAATCTGATGAGGTTATTTTCATACAATAAATATGCACAGGAGTATTTTTATAGGTAGATATCTTGCCTCTTCAGATGAAGATACTGTAACGATATATAATCCAAAATATCGTGACATAATCAATAAACCTCCTCAATCACAATGATATTGTGTTTTTTTTTGTTTGTTTTGTTTTTTTCTAAGCACGTGGAATGTTATATATTTTTCTATATATTCATTTTATCATTGTTGATGAATATGTTTTTCCAGCTTTCACAATTCATTATTTTTTTTTTTATAACACTCTTTGAAATTCGACACGCATGATTTACAAACATTAAGCATTAACTTGCTGTCATCTATGCATCTGGCCACCACCAAACGGCCATTTTCACAATGTGGAGAAGTGCATGCTGGGAAAGGACATTCATGCACTTGCGCAGGTACTTTCTAATATACATGTCACTCTCTTCACTATATTTGCACTTCATTATCACCCATTGCTTCTGCTTAATATTCCGTCTATTAGTAACTATGTTTGTCCTTACCTATGACCAAAAAAGTAATACAAACTTATTTAGGTTGATAGATTTAATGGATATCTTGGTTTTTCAGCTGTTGCACACTAAAGGATCAGGGTTGCAGATTGAGGCCTTATCCAGGGGAATTAACAACCTCACAGTAAGTGGATAAGCTTTTTTAACTCTGGAGTATATATTAACAAATAATGTTTCTAATGGTTTATTAACCAAAAAGATTAAATTAAGGAACTATAAAATTTAAAATTATATAATTAAGCAATGTTAATATTGCTGTAGTTTTCATTGGAATATAACTGAAATATATATATATATATATATATATATATATATATATATATATATATATATATATATATATATATATATATATATATATATATATATAATTAGTGCTGTCAAATGATTCATGGTGATCATTCACATCCAGAAGTTGTTGTTGTTGTTTTTTTTACGTGTGTGTGTGTGTGTGTGTACTGTGTATATTTATGTATATATAAAGACATGCATATATTTACATGTACTTATATCATATAAATTGTGTAACGTATAAATATTTAATATATACTTTTTTTTCTTAAATGTATACATGCATGTGTGTATTTATATGTACATAATATTCATAATGGTATACACACACATCATGCAAATAATGTTTGTTTGGGGTTTTTTGGCATTTTTCTCTCACACATAATAAATATACACAAACAAAAACTTTTGACATTAGTCAAAGTATCCCGAGTTTGAATCCCGTCCCCTTCTCTCTCCCACTTTGTTTTCTATTATTACCAAAATAAAAAGCAAAAATGCCAAAAAAGTGAACATTTAGTGTGCCACCCAGCCCTAGTGCCCTAAATGTTTAGGTTCAAGGCCCCTTTCAGACAGAATGTGTTTCTTGCAGTAAGAGGAGGTCGTTTTCTATGGGCAGTGACACCTTGAATGGAGAGGCAGGCCTTCCGGTGTACTGACAAAAGTGCACCGTTGTTTAGTGTGGAGACCGTAATGATAGAGTAAAAACTTTTGGTGTCTGTTGCGTGTTACGGAGATGTATTTTTCAAGGTTTTTGCTAATATATGTCAGTTTACTTACCAGTGCCCTTTAATCCTTTGATTTAGACTGACAGGACTAGCAACATAAAAAACACAGCACGCTAAAATGTGTTCGGTCTGATCGGGGCCCTAACTCTGCTTAACTAGGTGTAACTTTATGCAGATCTTTAGACTAATCCTTACACCCTCACCTCCTCTCACTTACAGTACTTACTCAGCCGAGACGAGCTGCTGAGAGGAATGAGACGCAGCCAGACGGCTGTAGTGTGATCAACCTCCAGCGTACCTCAGTCTAACCCACCTCACCCTCAGCTTCAGGACCTGACACAATCCTGCCTAATCCAGCTCAAGAACACGGCTCTGCTTTTTCTGTTATTGTATTACTCATTATTTTTGATGTGTTGTACAGGAATCAGATCTGCGTTAGAGAAAAAATCTATTTTGTGTAAATGATTATGTGGACAGCACTTTTCAAAAGCCTTTCTGTCAATAGTTAAAGTCGTCTACCTCAACCGTTGTGTTTTTCTTAAAATATCGTATGCCGGTAGAACTGGACGTGAGTAAATGCTTCTGTTTGCCCAACGCTTAGTCATTTTCTTAGGCTTGTTTTACCTAATGTTTCTTCAAAACTATGTCATGTGTTAAAAGCAGTTTGTTTTTGGAGAAGATACGGTTGTTTGCTCGCTATACCTCCAAGAGTTATAAAGGGTTTGTTGTGGTGCTAGGTGTGACGGCTTGTCCAGTCCGTCTCATGACCCAGCTGACAAACTCTGGGAAGTCCTTGTATGACGACTAAGCTTTAAATGAGCACACTTATCTTAATAGGACTCCAGAGAAGAGAAGAAAGATACAGCCGCAGGTTCACTCTCACCTAATACAAAGGAAAGAATAATACTGGTGAGTTATTTTACCTGACAACATTTTACATGTCCCCTGACACACATTTTATTCTAACATTAACCTTTCTTAGTGCTGCCACCTAATTTGTTTTTAATAATATTTTTGTTAATAAATGTTCATTTGTAATAATAGATTTGTACTTTTCTAATAGAATTTGTAATAATAACTAACGTAAGATAAACTCTGTGTGTACACTACCAATTTTTTTTTTAATACCGTTTGTTTTTTACTGGTCTTAAAGTGGCATTCATTTGATCAAAAATATTTATTTTTAGGGTTTTTTTTTCAGTCTTTAGTCTCACAAGATCATGCAGAATTCATTCTAATATAATGACTTTCATGTTGTTGTTATTTTTATATATATACATACAGAAGTCAACTTTAAAGTGGATCAACATCTCTTATCAAAGTTGTCCTAAAACCTAAATATGTTCTTCTCTTGGAACATTTTTTGACTTTTTTTGATCCATTTCAAATGTTGTCTACTATATACATAAATATTTCTTAGATACAAATTTATTTATACATGCATATAAATATACACCTTTTAAGCAATTTGCATTCTTGCTGAATAAAAGTTAAAATATAAAAATAATTTTTTTTTCTGTTACATTCTTTCTTTGAGTTGAAGCAAAATTTGAAGAAATTGTATAAGGAATGCAATAATGTAAATATGCATTGATATCTCCAGTGTATAAGGGAAACCACGCTTTAAACTAATCCAGCTGGAATGAAGCAAACAGATCTGCAGTATGAAGCCAAAACCAGCTTTTTCAGAACCTTTTGGGCTAAACCCAACAAATCCGCCTCGGCAGATCTCATCCACCTCTTTAGCCACTGCATCCAGACGGCTTCATCCAGAACAAAGGAGTATTTGCTCTTCAGGGACCCGGAGAACAAATTCCGCCCAAGTCCTTCAACTCTAAGCGAGATCTTCCTGATGACCTACATCCAGCACAGCAGCCTGCTGAACCTCACTGACACGTTCAACTGCACAGCCATGACCCCAGAACAGAAGATCCTGCTGGGTGCCTGCTGGGTCTGGGCCTTGTTGGATCAGCCGAGCAAAAACCCCCGAATCCAGATCGCGGCCCAGGTGTTTCATCTGCCGGAACGAACAGAGGAGAATGACGAGGAGCTGTCTTTAGGTATCTACAGCGATATCATGCGTATGGCCGGGATGGACGTGGTGGAAAGAACCCAAGCCGAGAGGATGGTGGAGTTCTGCTCTTCCGTGGGCAGAGACTGTTACGCACTTTTTCTCTTTTTCGGGCGCCAGAATGACGAGGGGAACATTTACGGGCTGCTGAGCAACAATCTGCAAGCGGCTGTGGGGAAGTGTGTGAGGATTGACCAGGTCTTTATCGATCACTTCTTCAAAGGGGCCAAATGCTTCGTCACTCCGAGTGAGATGTTGCAAGCGGTGCTTGGTAAGGAGGGTGAAGGTCCCCTGACCATGCTTGTTAAGTTCACTTAATATCTGAGCTGTTTTTACTAGATTTACCTCTTTTGTGGGTTTATTGGAACGAGCAGCTCTTGGAAACAGATGCTTTGAATGCAGCCGTGGGTCTGCATGTTGGTTTTCCCAAGCCTAGTCTGTCTCCAGCAATACTGAACGCTTCCTAGGTGCAATTAAAATGCTAAATAATGCGCAAAAATAAATGGTTTTGCTGACTAGATTTGTACATTGTCTGTTTTACTACCTTGTAATGAATACATTCATTCAGAAATCTTTTTCAGCCGTATTCATTTTGGTAAAGTAGTGTTTGGCAATGTGTCATTTGCATATATGACGAGTTAATTTGCAAAAACAGATAAACAATTTTCAGAAATCATGTTTTTTCATTTGATAACTGGAATGCACAATCAAACTGCAGATGGGTTTTTTTAAATGTCAAAAAAAAACACAACAACTAAGAATTAAGTTAACTAACAGAATAAAAAAATGTTTTTGAGAAAAAAAAAAAAAAAAAAAAAAGAACATTTAAAGGACAATTTGTTTTTTTAATTTTCTTATCAAGATGTTCCGCTAATTCAAAAATCTTATGCTTTTTTTGTTTTTTTTCCCTTTTACAGCAAAAATACTTGTTGTAAAATCTGTGAATATTCTAATTATAACATGAATATATACGTCTTGTTTTTAGAGAAACCTAAATATTAAAAATAAAATTACCTAATTTTATTAAATTACAAAATTTTCTGAGGTTTGTAAGCAAAGAAAATTTAATTCAGAAGGTTGTTTCCTCATTTTTTGCCATACATATCAGCATAAAGTGTTTTTGTTATTTTATTTTTTTTTAATTAAAAAACAATGGAGAACTTTTTCCAGTTATAATTCACCAAAAATAAAATCAAATGGGTTTAACAAAGGATCTATTTTTAAACCTACACCTGGAAACAATTTGACTTAACGAGACGTAAACCACCTTTTACAAATCGTCAGAATTTATTTGTGCAATATCAGTGGCAGGAGACTTAGTATGCAAAAGTGTTCTCTGTTTTGTAGCCCAGCTTGTCGAGGTTTGGCAGACACGCGTACTGGATCATGGGGGGTGGACCGCACATCACGATGAGCACATCGCTGGCCGGAGGCGGGAGATGGTCTTTTATCATGTCAGCGTCAACAAACCCTTTGCTGTATTTCCACCCTGTCACAAGAACATAGAAAGAAAACCTTCATCTCTACTGCAGGGCAGTCAAATGATCATTATTAGTATTCATCTGGATATTTATATCGCGTTAAAATTGTACCTTCAGAGGGTTTGTCCAGTGTGTACCACACATCGAGTTTATCAGGGTGGCTCCTGTGAACTTCATCCAGCTCTTTGCGTAACAATATGTCCTTCTCAGTCTGCGGGGGTGAAACGCTTTCTTAAGAGCATAAATGGCAAACGTATAGGTGTTTTGATGTTTATTAAGTGTGCACGATGTGCTTCTTGGCAAGCATGTCAAATATTATGTGACTAATACTACTAAGTTTTTCGAAATATCTGAAAAAAACCTAATTAAAAGTTAACTTTATTTAGAGGAACCATCATTCTTAAGAAATTTTGTTTATTGGTTATGCTCCACTATAATTTAGAAACCATATTAAATAAATATTAAGTCTTGTTTTCAGAGAAATCTATCAAGATGTTTATTTGTGTGAGATGTGCTCAGAAAATACCAGAATGAATTATTTTGTTTATTCCTGTAAATGTTTTTTGTGTTCAGGCAAAAATATAATTTTAAATCAATGCCTGTCTTCATGATACCGTTCTGGGAATTTTATTTGTTTTATGGCTGCAAAAAGTCTCCCAAAAAAGAACGTTCACCTATTATAATTTTTTCCTTTAAAAAAACAAACAAACAAACGCGGAACCAAAAACTAACGTTAGGGAAACGTTAAGGAAACGTTGTGTTTGCTGGTTCAAGTCGGCAAGTTTCAATGGAAAAGCCTTGACGACCGTTGCAGCTATTTGAAGGAGAAACTTATTTTATGTAGCTTATTTATGTATAAACGTTTTTTTTCCTATACTATTTACTTAATTGAGGATGTAAAGTTGTTGTTGCTGGAAAAATTCTTAACCAAAAAAAAGCATTCAATTAGTAGGCCACGATGTCATTGTGAAAAACATTGCCGTTTTTAATCTCCATACGCATAATGGTCTCCAGTTACGGTACTGAGTTCCTTATTTATTAGTTCGCTTAATGAATATTTCTGACCTGGTTGGCAAATATAAGGGAGCACTTGGTGTTGTCAGCAGGGTCCGCGGTTATACTCCTGATCAGCTGCAGCATCGGAGTGATGCCTGAAAGAATGAACGTGTCGTCTTCAATTAATACACGTTTTGATGAATTATCTTGGCAGCAACGCCTGGAAACCTACTAAGAATACACTGGATGTCCATCGTTACCTGTTCCTCCAGCAATCATGCCCACGTGTCTGAACCTCCGCGCTTTGGGCTCAGATTTTTTATCAGGTCGAATAGCAAACCGCCCTGTAAATGTCAGGAAGGAAATATATTCGGCATCTGAAGCATTTAAATATTTTAAAATGCGTCGTGTATGCAGGTCATTTAGTTTTTACAGCGATCTTAAAATAACAAGACGCTGCCCTCTAGTGACTGAATACGTTGCGTGATCTAAAACAACGGCGTACATGTTGAAAATGATGTGAGAAGTATGTTAGGCTGTATTGTATTTTTCCTTACCATTTCCAGTGTATACCAGTAATCCATTTGGACCCCTAAAGTCAATGGTGTCTCCAATCTTCATATCATTCAGGTACTGAGACATCTTTCCTCCCTCAGGATAGTTTGGATGAGTGTTTTTATAGTAGATCTTATGTAAGATATTTGAGAAAGCGATGTTTTTGTGTGAAGTATAGCCAACTATAAAACATAACCAGTCTATTGTAATTACAAAATGCATAGCATTGCACCTTTACGACTAGATCAACGTGTCCCTGGTCCTCATCGCTGGACACAGGTGTGTACGCACGGATAACCAGATTCCCATTCACCTTTGCAGACAGGTAAACATGCTGACCTGAGGCACAGAATACAAGATCCATCTTAGAAAACGAGTGGAACTCAGGTGATACTGTGAAATTATACTGTGTCATATTTCAAGGTCAGGTGATCCTGCTGACGTGATAAAAGTATATAGCGCAACGTCCTACCAATAGGGAGACCAAGTACGTGAGAAGAGGACGGAAGACCAAACCGGAATTTCTTTGTGTCGTGATTGATTTCCTGTTGCAAAGCAAATATAAGTAGAGTCGCAGTAACATCCGTGCTTTCTTTTGCAGGAGAAACATGCTCACATTAAATTCTGACTGACCTCCTTCTCTGTGAGTGGCAAAGGATATTTCACATTGGGATCCTGCAAGGTCTTTGGGAACTTGCTCTGCTTCCGGCCTCCATTGGAGCCTCCTGGTTTTAGGAGGAGGAAGAGGGCCGTGATCACCACTATCGATATCCCGATTAGCACGGGTACTGTCTGCAAAGTACATGTTAAACACATTATTGATGAAATTATAGAATGATCAATATAAATTTTGATTAGTTTAATTATCCTAAACATTTTAATTATAAATGCATGTCTTTCTTTAAAGGAAAGAAATTAGGGTGTTAAATGTGTTTATTTAATATAATTATTTAACATTTTTGTAAACAAAATGAGATAAAATATACTTTTAAATTATGTACAATTTAATGTAATATATTATAATTAACACATTATAGCTAGTTTTAAAATTAATTATATAATCTCTACATTACTTTTTCCATTGGTTTTAATGCATGAGTTCACATAATTCCCATGCTTGCATGTTTTAATGACATAACTGTTTTTTTTTTTTTAATGTTAGTCATAATAACAAAGTAGGTGTGTTTAAATATTTGATCATATTTACAGAGCAACTAACACTTATAAACTATTGGCATATCGTGCTACATTCGACACTGAGCTGACAACCTGCATATGTCTGTACCTCTCACCTTCTTTCCACTGCTGTCATTCGAACCAGAATAAAATCAACAGACAACTGTTAAATTGACAGGGAGGAAAGGCAACGTGCTAACTGCGTTTTGCAAAGCAGTGAATTTGTGAAAGTGCAATAATTAACATTACTCACTAGAATTTGTTCCATGCTGCAGCGATTTTCCTGTACTGTATCCTTTAGTGTGGTCAGGGTTTAGCATGTGTGAGGTAGAATTTGTTCATAGTTCATTTGCTGTATTCCAACCTTTGCACCAAGGCCAGTTGATAGTAGAAGACTAGATGGAGTTAATGAAATGCAGCCAATTGGAGTAGGCCTTGTCAGTGGCCCCAGCCAATAAGAATAGAATATTCAAATGAGAGGGCAGTGCCAGTGCGCTTCCTATGGTTGTTCATGTAAGTGTGTGTATGGTGTGGGATCACCCCACTGCATGACAACACCTTCAGAGGGATGGGTCAAGGAAACCCCTCAAGTACAGTACGCTAGAAAGAAAGGCCATTCGAGTAGGAACAGAAATGCCTGACATTTTTGAAGTTTTAAAATGCTTTATTCAGGTTAGCAAAGGCTATCTTGGTTTTAAAAAACCAAAATATGTTCAGAAAGAAATATTTTACTTAAAAAAAAGAATGTTTTTTTCTGAACAAGAAATACATATGTTAGTACGTATGTCTAGTGATCTGCGCTAAAGAAGTGCTGTGAGATCCAGTGCATGATGGCTGTACCACAAGGCTCTCCTCGACTCTTCTCTCCCATCAGAACAACATCAGATGCTAAACAAAAGTTAAACAAAAGAGAGGTCCAGCATTCCAGTGAGTCTGAGTCAACGATATTCCAGAGAAAACATTCGAATGTAAACTATTATTCACTTAAATTTCCATCAACATATGCGACACTGACTTCAGATGATTTGTTCACCCCAAAAATGTACTCACCCTCAAGCCATTCCAAAATTCTTCAAAATAAAAATGATGCTCATTGGCAATTAATGGCCTACTTTTCTGCACTTTTTAGAGCTATTTAACATCTTGTTACGTCAAAAAAAGCCATAGGCTGCAATTTAAGTAGGCACTTCTTTTGAAATGCAATTACTTCGTAGCAACTGTAAGTATGTTCTGTTTATCATGGATGCCATGTTGTCACTGACCTCACATGAACTATAACAATGTCCTTGCTATCTTTCTGGGCCTTGAATGTGTCAGTTTCATTGCTGTCTATGCTGAGGTTCAGTAATCTCTCCGATTTCATAAAAAATGTTTTGTGTTCTCAAGATCAAGTTTGGAACGATCTGATGGTGAGCAATTAATAACAGAATTGTTTATGGGGTTCTTTGATTAACTATATTCCTTCGATTAACGAAGGACGCATTTAAAGAATCATTACCAAACGTACCCACTAGAGGACAGCATGTCTTCAATTACATTTCCTTCCAGTGAACAGTGAGTATTTAGTGTAGTTTCCAGTTGCTCACCATGCATTGCTCTCCGCTGCTCAGTCCAGCACGTAGCATAGTAGGTGTCAATCTAGCTCTGTGGCGTTGTTCACACACCGCTCGTTCCAGAACTGATATTTTTAGCAGTGCAGGTCTGCTAAAGTCCGGCTAAAAAGAGTGCATAACATTCACCTCAAAATGTGCAACAGAGAAATTTTAATTGCGCTCGGCTCAAGTGACATTCGAGTTCTGAAAGTTCAACACCAGGTCAGCTTTCAATTTATTCAACAAGTAGTCATGAAATGTCATGTTTGCACACACACAGATATCAGCCAGGCTATTGTGTAACCGTCACAACGGTCAACTTGTGAAGGCAGACGGGTGACGTACGCGTTTGGCTGGTACGGGCCAGAGCCCAGCAATGGAGGGAGGGTGGGATTTCCGGTCCAGCAGAGGGTAGACAGACAGGCTGCAAACTTTCACTGAGATTTAATGGAGAGCTCAGCTTAAGCAAAGCCACATTGTAGTCGAGAGAGAATGGGCTGTAATGAGGGTGTACGAGTACTCCAATCACATCACGAATCTGAGGAAGAGGAATACAAATTTTGTTGTCATTTCTGGGTGAACTATCCCTTTAAGACAAGATGAGTGAATTTGATCTCAAATTCAAATGCAATTTTCTTATTCTTCCTGTCGATGTCCATCTCACCTGTATCTTTGAGCTCCCTGCTGTCACTGATAAACGTCTCAGATGTTGTTCTTTCCTACAAAGAAATGACAAATCATCGTTAAAAAAGGTACTTTACTGTTACGAATAGGTTTGAAGGTCTTCTTCCAGTGGTATTGTTTTGGATGTTTGTTGAATATTTGTTGCTCACAGATTATAGACACAGTGTGCATCAGTAAGGATCCACTGTGATTGGATGACCGCCCCACTGCATTCATAACCCGCACCCAAACTAATGCTCACGTGCCACGACAGCTTCCCATCATCCTCTGCCGTCCTTGGGGCATCCAGTCCAGAGGTAGCA
This sequence comes from Puntigrus tetrazona, assembly GCF_018831695.1. NCBI lineage: Eukaryota > Metazoa > Chordata > Actinopteri > Cypriniformes > Cyprinidae > Puntigrus > Puntigrus tetrazona. Next base: position 7,889,339 of record NC_056723.1, read on the forward strand.
AAGATGTCAGGCATTCCATACAGAGCTGAGAATTCAGAGGAACGCGTGCATGAATGCTTGCGGTAAAACCAAATACGCATTCACAGTCTGTTCAGAGATAAATACATTCTCATCTGTGCCGCAGTATGCGTGCGTTCCCTTATTTTACACATTTTTTGGACTTCAGCTGGATTCCACACATTCTGAAGACCCTCTGAGACAAGGCGTCTCTTTTAGAGCTCAACAAAAAAGTTGGTGCGACTGTGGACAGCGGAAAAGACAAAAGCAAGCACAAACCAGCCTGCAAATGTGGTGAGATAACTCTGCTGTCATCGTCTGCTTTCTCCCCCTGATCTTCAAACGCTGTCTCTCTGAGATCTGTGATGACAAAACCATTTTTGTCATCATTTCACACATCAGAAGTCTTTGGTTACACTCAGTGGTGTCAAGACTTAGTTATATGATGGGTTCTGCACAAGCAGTGTTCACTGTGTCCTTGTTGCAGAACGCGGTTTTATGTATAAATATATATTTTTGTGGTGTCCAAATGTTAAGCATTTTCATTATTACTTTTTAAATAATCTTATTAACATAACAATCAAGGGAAAACTTATATGACAACTTATATAACATTTATATGTTTATATATTTATATGAATATTTGAGATGCTTTTGGAAAAAAAAACTTGCAATTAAGTTTTACAAAGTAAAATATACATAGACTTAAATTTACTGTTGACCTTTCAGAGGAAGTATAAATATTGTAGGCTGGCTTGCGTGTTTATACTGTGGCATACTATTTAGACGTGGGTCATATGTGGGTCAGGTTTGGTTGGGTGAACTCTGTTGACTCTCACCGTTTTCCCTGATAAAAGAAAAGGATGCGTTGAAACCACGGGCTGAGATGGTGTTGTCTGTGCTGAACTGTAGAAGCATCATGTGACTGTAGCTGAGAACAGCTGGAGGGACGCTCGCGCCACATACCACCACTTAAAACACAAACACTTTAATAGCGGAGCACTTGAAAACTACATTTCCCATAATGATGCAGTGCAAAATCTAGAATAGAAATAATATCCCATGAATTACTCGCCCTCAATGCTTGTACACATGATTATCGCGCGTGATAGCAATAGCAGTGTTTTGATTGCGTTTAGTGAAAAACAAGGTGGGGCTGTGCAACTTTTTATGCCTTTTTTATGACACTCGCTTGTCTCACAGAAGGAAACCAGAAGACTCTGTGTTAGGAGGATATTTCAAGAAGCAGCTTTATTTTTTAGAAAGCAACGAGACCAGAGCTCTACACTCATCTTGCCTCGGTGCATCTTCTTCGTCTACTTCTATGTGTTTAGCAAGACCGCTTCTGCTTGAGTGCCGCCAAGCCGCTTCAGCAACTCGAGGCACGTGAACAAAAGCGCCAATCTCATTGGTCAGTCAGTTTTTAGCGCGGCGCGTAAAAAAAAACGAGACCAAGTTGTTTTAGACTTCGGTTTTCACACTCTTTGTTTAGCCACGAAGCGTTAAACGTTATTCGTGTACCATATACGTCCCGGTGTGTACGAGCATTCAAGCCTACATCCCACCGGAACGCCACTCTCTCGTGACGCATATAAAATAGTTAGAAAGTTTTAAATATAAAGATCTTTCTTACACAAACACATGTATTCACAACGAAAGGCCTTTATTAACCCCCTGGAGCCATGTCCAGTAGTTTTTTTGATGGATGGACTTTTATATTAATACAGCTGTGATTGTAATCATCTAAAACATTAAAGTCAATTACACCTAGGGCGGTTTGAGGGAAAGTAAATCATATATTTTGGGAGTACTATCTCTTAGAGTGCTGTTCAATTTATTAAAGTATACAAAAAAATGTATCATGTTTTCCATAAAAATATTAAGCAGCACAGCTTTCAAATTTGATAAAAAAATAAATATTTCTTAAATTTTAATTACTGTTTATCCAAATAGAAAACAGTTTACCTTTGAATTTTTATACTTTACCTATTTCATCCTTGCCAGCAATGTCTCCAAACACCGTGAGTGAATCATATTTGCAGTTCTCTGACTCCTCAAGGTCAAAATCGTCAAAGTCAAGCTTTAAGGCAAATGTTGAAGTTATTCTGTTATAATTAGCATGTTAGCATATAGCAATTAGAGTCATGTGATTTTGCACATAGCATAGCCAAGTTTTCTGCTATAACTCTATCATTTAGTGAATTTTTTTTAAAGGTTCTTAATGTGTAACAGTTTACATTGCACTTTGTAAACAGCAGGAAACAACCAGCTTTACATGACTGCAGTGACGTCATGGCGTCGCTCTTTGGAGTCTAATTGAGTATCACATTCTCTCTTGCAGTGAAACCGATCAGAGCTTCCAATCTCACTGCATGCATGCATTTATGACCGGACAGACGGGTCACGACTGGACAGAGGAGACACCAGGCAATGACTAGGCCAACACAAGAGCTTAAGAGTTGTTTTTACCTTGACTATGTGGCCTTCTGGGGCATAGATGACCCAGCGGCAAAGAGTGCTGTTGCTGTAGGCTTGCGGGTAGGCGGGGCTCCGCACAGACCCCTTAGGCTGTAACAGCACCACTGTTCCACACTCAGCCCCTGCACAAACACAAAAGGAGAAACTGGTGGAATGGAGCCCGGCCGATGACGTTGCAGCACGGTGTCACATTTCTGTCTGGCAAGGGTCATACTGAGGGGAGCAGAGTGGTGATTTGAACCTAGCTCTTACCTTCTCCGAACTTACCACTCGTAGTTGGCCCCCTGGCAGACATGTAACTATGGAAACGGTCCCATTGAGATAAGCTCTCCGCTCTCTGAGGAGCCTATCGGCAGCAGTGTGAAAACAGAATTCTACTGGGGAAAAGTTAGTTTGCCTCTCAACCTGACTGGGGAAATGAACACACCTTGCAGACCAAGTGATGAAACCAACAGATCAGTTGAGCACAACATGTGCTGCTAAGGAGAGCACAATTAGGGTGGAACGTTTTTTAATAATGGGACTGTATGGATACAAAGACATGTAAATGAGGCAATGCTCGAAAACAACATCACCAGACCTGTGCAAGCATGCTAATCAAGTACACAATAAGCAATGTTTGAAGCATCAGCTATATAGCTGCGCAACATATTCTGCATTGTCATTGTACTGTCACCAAACAGGCTTGAATCTTCAGATTTCCACATGCATTATAGTTTCACGTTCAAGGAATATTTTACTGTAGGCTTTTCAGAATTGGGTGCACAGCAACAAGAGAAACCAGTCAGACAGAGTCAACTCACCAAAACTGTAGTCCTTGTCAACACCATTGAAATGGATGGCAAATCCTGCACCTGTGCTGCTTACATCAGACACAAACTGCACTGTGATACCGTTGGAACCACCAATAAGAACCGGAGGTGGAGGTTGACCACCACAGAATCGACCTGTTGAACAAGGTCACACGGAAACATAGAACCTCAGGTCCACTTGGACCACTAGACCAACAGCAAAGTCAATCGTTACTCCCACCTATTGGCCTGTCTTCATCCACATGCACAGTAAGATAATCGCTGTAGCACAGTGTGTCATTCTCCAGATTAAACTCTAGGAACTCCAGTAGTATATGTTCTCCAGCTGGAACTCGAATGGACCACAGACACATCCTACAGCAAGAATAAAATATAAACTGCTGTGAAAGTTTCCGATGTTGCCTTTGGGTTGCAAATATCTAAGATACTTAAGATGTGACTCACTCATTGTTGTTGTAGCTTTGACCTGGGTGAGCTGGATTTCTGATGATGCCTTCAATTCCAGGTACAACTCCATCAGGTACACTGCACAGGGACCTGTCAGCACCTATGTTGACATCTGTAGGCCATTATTTAAATTTATTTGCAGTATTTACAGAAACTAGGTGTTAAGTGTTTCCGTCCAAGTCTTTCAGTTACTAAACCCGATTATTAACCACTACCAGTCACCCCCCACCCTCCCTACAACACCCCTGCTACTAGTCCTACAAGATTGAAAACAAATAAAAAGCTCTAACTCAATAACAGTACCCACCTTTTCGAAGATTAGACTTTATCCATGACAGGAACATTAAGACATCAGTGAATACTCCAGGTGAGCCTCTTCTGGATGAGGGTTTGAGCTTGTTGTTATTCCAGCTTCTACCACAACCTTTACCCCATGATGTGATTCCCACAGCCGCCCAGCATCCATCTGCTCTGGGGCAGAGGAGGGGACCCCCAGAATCCCCCTGGAGCACATGAGGACAGAGAGTAACTCAAAACCATCTTTGCCAACCTAGTAATATTCAGGATGTGTATGCTGTAATTCAAAGTTAATTTACTTGGCAGGCATCTCTCCCTCCTCTCTCTGGGCCTGCACACAGGACTGTGAAGGTCTTCTGTCCAGGTCTAAGTGTTTGTAGGACATGTTTGCACTTGCTTTGCTCTAACAGATCCAGTTGCACCTCCTGAAGAACCGAAGAAAGTGGCCCTTCTAAAGAAAAGACAGACCTCTTCAACATAATCCTAGTAATAGGATTAGTAGTAATGTGATATTTGAGATCTTTCTCTCCAGTATTAATTGTTATTTCAGTGTTGTTCAAATGAATTCTCACTCTCAGTAATACGACCCCATCCACCAACAACACACATAGTCTTGGCTGGAAACCTCTCACCAGGGTAAGGCAGGCAGACCGGCTTAACAAAATCACCTAGAAAACAGGCATATTATGGTTATCTCTAAAAATCTATATGTGAATAAATATGTTTTGGTAATCACACAGAACGACTTGCCAAAGTGAATGTGTCCTTTGATCTCAAGCAAAGCGATGTCGTAGCTCATGGGACAGGAGCGCTGATATTTTTCATGGAACTTTACAGTTTTTACCTGGAAGTTTTGTTCCCCTCTGTCAACTTTTCTTTGGTTGAAATCACCTGCTACAGCCTCAATTTTGTGCAAGAAGTCCCTAGGGCAGGCAGTTATATTTAAAACAAAGTCAATGAAGCATTGACAGTCAAAAGTTATGATTAGTCATGTATAAATTGAGTGGCCCTACGTGGATACACTTGCAAAGCAGTGAGCAGCAGTCAAAAGCCAGTGGTCTGTCAAAATTGCTGCAGCACAGAAATGCGATCCTCTGATCCTAAGAGACACCTGTAGATGATAGTAGAATTAATTGTTTTCAATACCTTTTGGAATGTAGGATTGCATTGCATATAGGATTGATTTTTATGTATTTGTAAGGTTGAACAGTTACTTGCCAACCACGGATGGGAACCTCGCCTGGCGTCTGATCCTCCAATAACCCTCATAGAGCGGTAAAGAGTGCCTCTTTCCCTAGTAGATCCACATTTTGCATCTGAATATGGCAGAAAAAAACTTTGTAATTAATCTGTGATCTTCTTTCCGTACAAATGAATTAAACGTTTTCTTACCACTAGCATGAACAGCAAAAGTCATTCCAAGACAACCCGACAAGATGAGAAAACCAACAAAGGTCCTGTAGCATAATTCAGACATTCTGTGTCCTTTGCCGTTAAAGACTAAGATTGGTGTATTTATAGAAAGGATGGAGGGGTGGTCTTTTTGACAAATGGGGTGCTGTGGTTACTGATTAACTTCACACAGGAAGCGGGCGTGTTGAACAGATGTCTGCTTGGTAAGCATCTAAATTTTATACCTAGATCTTTTATGTGATAGTTTTTCAGTCTACTGACGTTAAGGAACCAATCTGACAATAAAATACTTAAATATTTTGTGCATGTGTTTGTCTCATTTTCCTGTAGTAGGAACATCATCAGAAAAAGATTTTACAGACACTTGTGATTCAGCTGAATGAGAAAAGCTCCTCCACTGACAATGATGTTTCCCTCAAGACCAGAATGACCTTTTAATCTAAAGGTTTATTGGAAGGTATTGGATTTTAGCACTCCCAGACTCTGCACTTAAAAATGTGCGCTCACAAACAATACAGTATAACAAATATACAATTAATAATTAAACAGAATGACGATATTAAGCAGTTCATATAAGTGGGAGTTTAAGTAGATCCTTTATTAATTTAAAACTTTAAAGAGGGATTACAATCAATTCTTAACATTTCTGAAAGGAAATGGACATAATTTATTGTGTGCTGTTTTATCTGTAAGTGTAATGTGTGTATCTGCAGATTCCACTTGAACTTGCCATTGTCTACCAGTTAAACTAAACTCTAATAACTAGTTTGATTTCTAGATGCATTTGAAAAAACAACCTTGCCAATTCACTCTGCCCTGCTTGTGTCAGAGAATGTACGCAAACCAGAGGTCTAGTAAACAGTAGGGAAGCTCTTCTTAACACAAAAGACAATTGTAGCTATGATGGTATACAGCTCACCACTTGCGACACCAAACCAAACAAGCATGGGTATCCTGTCATAAAATTGTCAACACATTTGTGCTTTTGTCTGCGGAGAACAAAAGCTGAAGGCTGACGTAATTCTCCTCGCAAAAAGAATCTTAGACAAATTGACTTGTCAAGTTCAGTCTATTCAACCAAGGCCACAAATCACCACAAACAGAAGCTGAGGGGTAGAGAAAGATATCAATTCATATTCTGTTTGAACGCAACTGTTGATTGTTCCATGCAAATTTATTCCAGCACAACAGTTCTAGTAAAATATAATGCTCTTTTGTTCTGTTATATCCAACAGGAGTCCCTTGAGCCCTGTTGCTTGGAAACCACAGTAAACCACAGTACAGCAGTTAATAGAAGCCAGAAAAACCTGAAATTCTTTGTTTTATGCGCATTCCCAGAATAGATGCGCTTTTAACAACCTCTCTGCCAATATGTAACAGTAAAATGATATTCTCACTGTATTATGTAAGTTGCTCTAGAAAAAGGGGCATCTAAAAGCTTAAAATTAAATGTAAGATACATTTCAGTGAAAGCCACTAATAGAGTTACACTGGAAGCTGATTCATGTAGCGTTAAGTCACTTAAAAGTGGTTCGGACTGACAAGGAAATGACAGGCTATTTAATGGACAAATCTGGATTCCTTTACTGCCATACAGTTAGCAAATACCGAGAACCATACCTTCACTCGCAGTCTGCCAATAATTGTTTAATTTCATTCAGGTTATCAGCATGCGATCTTCTAGTAATACTTTTTATATATATCTTTCTTGCATTTTAAGGACTGCCATACACTACTACCACATCGGTGCTTGATGTTATTGGATTTTACAGTGACATTTGAGAAGCGCTGTGGTCCCTTGAGGGATTATAGGGGAAATCCTACTCTGAGGAAGCATCTAAAACCTCTTTTCCAGTAAAATCTCTTTCCAGAACCCGTCAAAGTCTCACTAGCTAATACACGCTCAACATTTCAGATGCGGTACCAATTATTTTTTTTTGCACTACATAGGATTATATCACGAAGGAACGTCGTTCCTCGCGCGTGGTGGGTTGTGACGTCGGTCCTCTCCTGAAACGCATCATTTGGCAACCCATCACAGTTCCTCTCCGGCGAAGCTAAGCTACAACCCCACTGCGTTTCCCATCACTGCTGGATAGAGCACCTCGGGATCGCCTCGCAAAAAGACTGCGCGGGGGAATATATCAAACATCTCAGGTAAGCGTTCGAGTGCTTCAGCTCATTCTCTGCTGCCTCGTCTTTCCTGAGCTCAGAATCGAGTTTTTAGAGAGTGAATGCTAGCCGTTAGCACACTTTCGCATGCGGGGTTTTCAGCGGTGGTGCGCAGGAAATCCTCCCCGAAAGACGCACAGCTGGAAAGTAATGCTAAGCTGCTTTTACCGGTGCTTGCGATAATTTAATGCACGAGTCTATCGAGAAATGTCTCTTTGTTCCATTTCCATGACCATAAAGACAATTTCTTTCTCTTGGAGAACCAGTTGATGTTAAAAATAGACTTCTTTTGAAACTTTTTTGTCTGTGTGCTTTATTATTATTGTACAGTTATGAAGTAATTATTTATTACACCATTGCTTCAACAATTGTGCATTCGTGTGATCATTGACATTCTGACTATACGTTTAATACTTTTATAAGTTAAGTAACATTAGACTTGGCGGGACCTGTGAGGTTCAAATGTTGCACTTCAGAGAGATCGGGGCGCGTGAGCTTCTCATGAAATGTGAAGCATGTGTCATTTTGGCTAGCGCTCAGGAGACGATTGTGATTCATCCCGGCGACTCGAATCTTGTGACTCCAAAAGATTTGTTCGTTTGATTCACTCGGTCGCTCTTTTCCGCGCGCTGCGGCGTCATGTCTGTAGGTGGCGACAGGTGTGTTTCGTTTCGTTTGTTTTAAGCGAGCCATTGAGTCGTTTACTCAAACGATTTGTAAATACTTAAAGCTGATTATGATGGAAATATAATCCAAATAAATTACATTTCCACGTCTAGGTGTCCAACCAATGCTCATTCGCGTAGTCAAAGCTACTGATTCTGTAGGCTAGCTAGTTTTAAATAGAGGAAGCAGTCTCGCCCTTCAAAACAGAGGGAGGTGAATGGAAAATATGGATTTGAGAAAAGGATTGTTATGATTCATAACTCCATGCTAACAAAAATGACCGGCATTTCCATTTTCTCATGTGTAAATGAAAACATGATCACTAATTTGTTATAACACTTTTAGGACCTTTTTATATCTACTGCCGAGTGTCTACAAAAATAGCGTCAGGAATGAAACCAGTCTGACAGGCCTTAACATTTTTGGCCTATATCCCTGTTTTTTCTTCTAAACAGTTAATTGCGTATTTCTGCCATTTCATTCGGATGAACATCCACACTGTTGTTGTTGTGATGAGAATCACAAGACAGGCAGTGCAGTCTTGTGACAACACTCTTTTTTTTTCCTGTCACTGTATCTTTGATTCTGTATTTCAGTATTCTTCTGTCTGTGTATATTTTTTACTATGCACACACAGGATATTCGATCCCATCAGCCTTGAGTCCTTTTTATTTCGGTTCGTAATGGAAAGCTCTTAAGCTAAAGCATCCCCGACTGCTGTCGTTCTGTTATTACGTTGGTATTTGTTTACATACATCTTATTTGTTACAGTAGTACAGTTCCTCAGGTGCCCCGGTGCAATGAATTATTCAAACTGAGGATGTGGGATCTAGGATCAATTTGCATCTGGTGTACATGAAAGGGATTTGATCATGTCAAGTGGTCCCATATAAGATCGGTTATATCTGTTCTTTCTCGGACGAGCGATCGGTTTTCAGGGTTAGTAAATGCCATCTTCTCTATAGGGACTGATTTATCTCGTCGCAGAACTCCCGTTTTAGCTTTGCTCCCTGTAGTTGGACGCTGTTTAATGCCAGTGTCACTGCAGAGGCAGCTCTGGGTCCTTAGTCACAGAAGTGCTGAGTGGCTCTTGGAAACAAATCGCGCTGCTCAACGTCTTGTCTCGCCTTCTGGAATAATCCACCTGACCCCTACAATTAAACCAGCATTCATTAGCTCCAGACTGGCTGCTTGCCCTTAAAGCGAGTGTGTCAAAATAACCCATGCGCTTCGCTGAATGTCTGAATGAGACTGTTTTATGCAGATTGTGCCCAGAATTTATTGCCATGCAGCGTGTGTGCATACTCCGTCAGTGTTTGGGGAGCATGCAGCTGTGGAACTTGGCGCCGGTGTTATGCAGCAAACAATGCGAGGCTGCAGCACCGACCAGAAAGAGGCTGCAAAAACAGCTCATCGCCGGCGTTCCCGCAAGCCAACGGGAACTTGTTACGTTGAGTGGCCTGATAAGTTTACGGAAAGGATCATATGATGTGGCTGGACGCTTCAGGAAGAAAGCGGCAGGCTGAGATTGAAACATCCTATATTGAGTTAAACGTAAGATCTGAAAATGGTCAAATGCCGATTAGAATACATCCTGTATGTTTTCAGTCTTTTGCGTGCATTTTTAGGCATTTAGCTGCAATTTTTGTGTTTTATGTTTTAATTTTGTCAGCTAGGTGAAATTATTTTATGAGATTTGTTTCATTCGCATGGAAGCAATACAAACTTCATCTGCATCATCTTCCAATGTTTGTGAATTTAAGGCTGTCAATGAGTTTTGTCTGTGTGTAATTATACCTTTAAAACTGTCTTTCAATGACATATAGTAATATTTTTAAATATTAATTTATTACTTTTATAAATTTATTTTTAAAGATTTTTAGATTAAGATTGTTTTAATGTTTTTAATTGTAATTAAAACAGAAGTATTATTGCATTGTCCAGAAATCTTTCTAATGTGCTCAAGAACCAGTTCTTATTATCAATGTTAAAAAGAGCATATTATACAAACATATTATAGATACATATTTTAAATTTTTTCAAGATTCTTCAAAGAAAACGGCACAAAGAAACAGCATTTAATTTAAAACAAACATTGTAACATTAAGCCCTAGCGTCCCTTTTCATTAATATAATGCATCCATGCTGAGTAAAAATATTAATTAATTAATATATATATATATATATATATATATATATATATATATATATATATATATATATATATATATATATACTCACTGACCCCAAAACTACTTAATGTGAGAGGCGAGTCTAAACTAGGAAAAAATCTTTATCTCTTATTTTATTACATATTAACCAGGTATCTGCTGTGGATGAGCTGTATTGGTTTGCTATCAGTAGACAAGAGATAAGAATAATAAACCTGTTTATACTGTTAGGATTTTACTATGCTTTATTGCCTTTTAATTTGTCCTGTCAATTAGTGCTATGTAAACCTTTTTGCGGTCGATGCACCTTAATGCTGTTTAGGAGCAATTTTTATTGACCCGGCAAGTCAAAATCCAGCTGCGGTTCCAGGAGTAATACAACACCAGCTCTAAAGAGGGCATTACACATTTTTACAAAGTTAAGATCTGATTGTCATGCAGTAATTGTGGACTGAGGTCTCGGCAGGAAAGGAAGGAAATGACCAGGAGGAAATTTCAGAAATACTAAGATTAGGTTTAGATAGGAATGTGTGTGTATTTACGGCGTGATATTGCGTGACCATGTGTGTCGGTGCTTTTCAGGGGTGTAACAGAGGAAGGTGCACTCAGGATGGTCACCATTCCAGAGTACTACGAGGGGAAAAATGTTCTCATCACAGGGGCCACGGGCTTTATGGGGAAAGTCCTTCTGGAGAAGCTGCTACGCTCTTGTCCCGGTGTCAAAGCTGCGTATGTGCTTGTCCGGCCCAAAGCGGGACAGGCTCCTGAAGCCCGGATTGCTGACATGATCAACTGCAAGGTGAGCAAGTGCAGGTCTTTTGCAGGAGAACTTCATGCTTTCTTCTCACAATTCTCAAACGAGTTATATACCTCATGGTATAAATTAAGGGTAAGGTATGGAAGTATGAGCTATAAAAAAAAATGTAAGGCATATTTTCAGGCGTTTAGTGAAGAATCATTTTAACCAGACAGCCAGTGTAAGTCAACCAACAGGAGTCAAAATGATTAATGTGAAAATTAAAATACATGTAAAACTTAAAAGTCTTAAAATTCCACAGAACACTATTTTAGTTAGTTGTTATTATTATTTCTATTTCCTTAGTATTCATTCATATTTTTGAATTTACTCCATTTTCGTTTTTTTGTTTCAGTAAAACTTAATTTTGTGCTTTTTTTCAGTAGTATTAGTTTTTTTTTTTTTATGTATGTCGCTGCTTAACTTTAATTTTTCTATTCATTTTAGTCTTAGTAGATTAGTAGCACTTCAGTGTTTCGGTTTGTTTCCAAAGCAACAAATAAATAAATACATATATTTATTTATGATTTATTTTTTTTAATTATAAGTCATTTTTGTTTTATTTAATTATAAGAAATGTTTAGACTAGGAACAGAAAACCATACTAGACTTTTTCTTTTAATGCAGCTGAATGCAGTGTCTTTCATCTCTTACTATTTAAAATGTCTTACGGGATTTATGATTAGGCCGCGGATGCACTGCTCAGATCACGTGTTATATTTTCAGTGACTTTCAGGATGCTTTGAATGCTCTGGATTGCTCTGATAAATCTAATCTCTCACTCTATTTGCTCTTTACACAGTTATGTTGTATGCACATTTCTGGCCATTTGGAGGTTATATTGATAGCATTGTCTATTAGGCTGTGCGGAACAGGAATTTGTGTGCGTTTACTGTAGTGCTGCTCCAGACTGTGATATCTGATTATGGTGAAAGTGATCTTGAGTCTTTGAATGCTGCAGCTTTTCGACCGACTGCGAGTGGATCAGCCCGATTTCGCAGAGAAGATCGTGGCTGTGAACAGCGACCTGACGCAGCCAGACCTGGACCTGAGCACAGAAGACCAGGAGACTCTCACGGGCTGCATTAACGTAGTGTTTCACTGCGCTGCCACCATCCGCTTCAACGAGCCTCTGAAGTAAGCTGTAATCTCCGCCCACAGCTATTAGTTTAGTTTGTTATATCACAGGAAACAAGTTGCTTGAGTAATTTCTTCATTTCCTTCTGTAACACACTCGATCCACTGCGTAAGGGCTGTTGAGATAAAGACCGTTAACTCATAATTCTAATTAGCAATTTGTCAGACTTGCATAAACCTGGATAATACATTTAAATGCATGTTATTATTACATTTATTTAATAGCCTTTAAAAAAATGATTACTATTTTAGGTTTTTTCGCTCACTAATTTTTCCACTAATACAAGTCAAATTCACTATTTTACAGATTGTTATTATTACTATTATTAATAGTAGTTTTAATACAACTGTCATTATTATTTTACTACTACTGTTGTTTTTATTAATATTTTTATAATAACTATTACTGGAAATGCTAATGATACAATTATTAATGATTCAAGAAATGCTTTACTATTTGCAATACTACTAATACTAATAATGTTTTTGCTAATAATAAAATGTATTATTATTAATATCAGAAATGGTAAGTAATAATTTTTACTGTCATTATTTTTGTGTTAGATCACTCCTTTATTCTTTTTATTCATATCATTGTTATAATGTTGATGCAAATAATATTTGATAAAAACAACAACACTAATAATAATAATAATGTTACTATTAAAGTTCAATAAAATGATGGCTTATTAATGGCAGTAAAGGCAAAGTACTGTCATTATTGTTTTACATTTAAATGCTATATTGTTGTTGTTATTATTGACCCTTATATTACATTTATTGTATCAAGTATACAGTATTTGTATTTACAGTATGCTTATTATTATTATTATTATTACTATTATCAATAGTAGTACAAGATAATCCTGCAATTAGGTTTTTTATTTTAATAGTATATTATTGAAATATTTAGCATTAGTATGTTTCTGCCCAAATTCTTCTGTCTTTGCTGCAATTTATCAGATTAGAATATGTCCAATAAATGAATCCGGAGCGCTATGCGTTCAAAATACATGCTAAAGCCTTGTTTATGTTTTAAAGTGAATGTGGAATGCAGCACCACAGGCAGTGCACACACAAACACTTCCGAGGTGTTCATTCATTCTTCACCTGACTGCCTTTTTCCTTCACAGCGCTCACGTAATGCACCGCTGCACCCGAGAGACATAAATGTGTATTTTATGCCCATTGTATATTCCTTAACTCACCTTCTCCTGTTCTGAGGTCTGCAAATTGAAAGGTTGAAACCAATCTAGCTGCAGGTTATCGTGGTTAGATTTATTTTTTCTCGGTTAGGTGGTTTTGTACAAATTGCAGTAGATGCATCTTCAGGTCAATCAGATCTGCTCACGCTCATCTGCAGAGTCACTGCAGTTCAGTGCTTTTTCTGTCCCTCTGCTGCAGAGATGCCATGCAGTTGAATGTGCTGGCCACGCAGAAGATGGTTAACTTGGCTCACAGAATGAAGCTTTTGGAGGTGTTTATCCACGTTTCCACAGCCTACGCCCACTGTGACCGTGAGCTCATTGAAGAGGTGGTCTATCCACCACCTGTCGATTACAGGAAGCTCATAGACACACTTGAGTAAGTCTTGACTCTCCAGAACACTCTTCTTGTCTTTGATGCTGCAGTCCCCTTCCTCATTATACTTCAAGTCTAAAGCCTCACTCCTAATGATTTATAAATGAATGTCACAGACATATATATATATATATATATATATATATATATATATATATATATATATATATATATATATATATATATATATAAATATATATATATATATATACACTTTTGAGGGGTTTTTTTTTCATTTAATTTTGATTTTATGTGTATGTATATAGGCGTAATGTTTTTTTTTTTTTTTTGGTGTCCCTCAACTTCCTTGATGTGTATGACACTGACAGGTGGATGGACGACAAACTGGTCTCCTTAATGACACCAAAGCTGTTAGGTGAGCGGCCTAACACATACACGTACACTAAAGCTTTGGCAGAACAGCTCGTCCAGCAGGAGTGTGGAAACCTCAACGTCGCCATCGTCAGGCCCTCAATTGTAGGAGCCAGCTGGAAGGAGCCGTTCCCCGTAAGCAAGCTCATTTCCATCCTCCCACCTAATTAAAAAAATACTGCCTGGATTTTGAGCACCGCTCTTTCTTTTCCACTCTGTTTAAAGGGCTGGATTGATAATTTCAATGGGCCGAGTGGGATATTCATCGCTGTGAGTGGCCACTTTTGATTTTGCAGAGCAGATTTAAATGCAGTGGTATTTCACTTCGTATGATTGTTTATTGGTACTTCATGTTAAAAGCTTTTTTCTTTTTTTTTTGGTTGTGCAGGCAGGAAAGGGGATTCTGCGAACAATGAGGGCTTCAAATAACGCTGTCGCTGACCTGGTGCCAGTCGATGTGGTCATCAACACCACTTTGGCCGCTGCCTGGTATTCCGGTTCCCAGAGACATGCCAGGTCGGACATGACCACCAACACCAACCAGCACACTAAATCCCTCACACATGGACCGCTGGCAAAGAAAGTCATGGAATGAATGTCGCTAGCTTTCTGAAAATGTCGTTTGTCTCCTTCACAGGCCGAGAAGCATGCTGGTGTACAACTGCACCACTGGAGGGATCAATCCATTTCACTGGGGTGAAGTTGGTATGAATCACTTTTTTAAACCTATCGCTGCACAGTGACCTTCAAGTGCTTCATTCCTCTTGCTATTGAATGCAAATCAAAGCGTGAGAAGGCTCACTTGTTGGAACAAGCGTATGGGTGTTAGCCAGCTTATTCTTTTCTTCTTTCTTACATGGGAATGGGTTAGGTTTGGATTTGATCATTCAGGCTTCAGTTTTTGAGACTTAACTTCATAGCTGTGTGTTTTCCACTAAATTGGAGTAGGGTGGGGAGGAATGAGTTATGATTAAACGTTAGTGGATGAATTACTGTGAGTAGTTTTGTGATACCATATTTGGATTTTATAACCTTAAATCTAAATAGAAAATGCAACATGGCAACAAAGTAATTCTGTGTCCTTGATATTATATTATATTAATATTATATTTAGTGCTGTCAAATGAGTAATCATGATTAATTGCATCCAATGTAAGATTTTTCTTTATTTAAATTTAGTATACTATGTATATTTATATGTGTATATATACATAGAAATATATGTGTATATATATATATATATATATAAATATAAAATGTTATGTGTGTATATATAAAATATAGGAAAATAAATATATAAATGCATTTACAAATACTTATACTGTACACACATTATAAACTTTTATTTTGGATGTGATTAATTGTTTGACAGCACTACTTATATTAATACTAACACTTAATCAGGAAGTAACAAAAAAAAATTATTGCTCAACACAAGATTTATTTTATGTTGTGGACAAAAGTTTGTTTTATTTAACTATATGGATTTAAAACATAATTAGGTCAGTCATGTATTATGTTTAATTACATAATGCATATGATTCTGTAATTAGTTTTCTTAATATTAATAAAATGTAAATCTATATTTATTTATTTATTTATTATAGGGGTGCGGCGGTCTTGTAAATACTTTGTTTGATTTCAGACGGATCTGATCTGATTTTTATTTCAAAAATACCTTTCTCCAGAAGAAGTGTGCTAGAGAAGCTGTGTACTGCAGCAAAAATGTTTTGTTTAAAACTTTGCATTTTACACACTAAATAGTTCTCAAAAATATGTGTTCAGTTATAGCTGTAAAATGTGTTTCAGTTCTGTGATTTGAGAGAAACGACTCTTTTAATGAAGCGTTAGCGTGAGAATGTCGCAATGCCTTTGCTGCTGTTGATACTATTATGACAACAAACATGTCACAATGAACTCTTAAAACAGGTTTGACTTCTCATCTTTGATGAGTGACTGAAATTCAGTCAGACTGGAAATGTATCTATGTATATTGGAGATATTAAACAGTAAAATTGTGTATTGAGTCTTACTGTTTACATTTACAAACATTTCACTCATAGTAAATTAGTTTAAATACAAACCAATATTTGGTTATAATTGGCATTGTGTTACAGTTGAAACCGTCCTATTATAAGTAACATGACCCAACAATAAGGCCCAGTCAGACCTGTGATTCATTATATATATGCGTTATGTATTTGTTATGTAATATAGTTTTAGTTTTTAGAATAAAATATTTATATGTATTATGTATGTATATTCTTTTTTTTATTTTTTTTTAGTACATTTCCTATAAAATAAATTACAGTAACTGGTCCGAAATACCCTCACTATCTTTATTGTCGAGTTATGAAAAAGGTCTAGATAATGCCAATTAAGTGACCCCAATATTTAAGACTGGAAGATACCCTCGAAATGTTGCTTTTTAACCCTAAACCAAGTCATGCACAGCTGTGCCGTTTACTTTTGAACCCCTTTTTGTCTCTTAGAGTACCATGTTATATCCACTTTCAAGAGGAACCCCCTCGAGCAGGCCTTCAGGCGGCCTAATGTAAATCTCACAACCAATCACCTTATCAATCAGTACTGGATTGCTGTAAGCCACAAGGCGCCAGCATTCCTATATGATCTCTTCCTCAGGATGTCAGGAAGAGAGCCCAGGTAAATCCGACTGCTTCGCCCCTTTCCTCCTCCCCCGCTTCATCCTCCACGCTCGGTCTAGTCGTCAAGTGTCGCTCTCCGTGTCTTGGGCAAGGATGCATAACCCACTCGGAGACTGGGTTCTGCAAGCTTCCCGTCCGCGTGTGTTTGTGTGTGTGCGTGCGCGCGCTTATCTGTGTGTGTTGTGTAGCTCTGTGTTTAAAATGCTCTTGTATGTTGTATGCCTGTATTCCTCTCCACAGAGTACTGCATAAACATGACGTTCAAGACCAACCCCTTAGAACAGGCTTTCAGACGCCCCAATGTTAACCTGCGATCCAACCCTTTTACCAATCAGTACTGGACCACAGTGAGTCACACCCTTCCTGCCCTGCTGTATGACGGGTTTCTCATGTTGACGGGTCAGAAGCCCCGGTAAGGTCTTCAGTACCCGCTTCTCCACCCCTCTGTCCTCCCTCCTCCCCTCCCTCACCTCCAGCACTGGGTGTTGGGTGCGTGGTGTGGCATGGCGGCAGGCCGGCTGGGAAGGAACCGCTCAGGAACCGCCCAGCCTGGCCATCTGCTCGACTTCATGGCATCGGACAAACGCTGCTGCCGGGCTACCATAAAGTGCATGGAGTCCTGCACGCTTAATTTATTTATTTATTTTTATTTTTTTGGTGGAAACGGAGATGGATCCCTACCATAATACCATATTTTGGTTTTTTTTTTCTTCTGAGCCATGCCATTAAGTCTCCAAGAGAGGTCTTTTGGTCTGCTCTTGTGGCACATGAAAACGTAGTGGACGTTGGGAATGATAGTTTGGATAACACAGCCTTTTCTCACTAAGCAGGTCAGAGTGCTCCGCTCAGATCAGATACGGACTGTGTGCTATAATATTTTTCATCGTAAAAACTGATCAGAGAACAGCACTCGTTAATAATGGATCCAGGTACCAAACTCTCTGCTCTGAAAATTGTTTAAACTCAGTGGTTTTCAAATGTGGGTCCAGGACTATATGCTAATTTATCAAATTGTTTATGAATTTTATAATATTTTAGAAAAGTGCTAAGGTTTTGATTTGAATTAGCATATTTTGATTGTGTTTTTTTTAAAGGCTATTCAGAAATCAAGATTACAATTTTTATACTGTTAAATAAATCATTATGTAATTTTCTATAGAAGAGGATTAGGGCCAAGCAAAAGTCGTAATGCAAGATTAAACTCAGTTCAATTAAATTCAAAAGGAAATATCAAAATAATATGTTGAGAATAAAATCATTACATGAAAAGTCACTTGTTAATTTTCTAAAAAAAAAAAAAAAAAAGCAAAGACCATTATTCTCAAACTATGCCACTGCAGTTTTAACACCGTCCAACAAGACAAGAATTAATGAAGAATCTGTTTTTTTTTTTTTTTGCTAATTATTTTTCAACATTTAATTTTGACACTTGTTCTGAAAATTAATCATGCTTTTTCAAAACATAAACTTTTTTATTGACATTTAACAAGTTCTTTCACAAAACATGATTTTTTTCTTTATTCTTAAATTTTATCTTTATTTTTAATTTAAAGAGTTTATTCTCACATCATAATCACTTTAATCTTGAGATGGATTCATGTTTTTAAATTGTCCTAATTTTCTTCTGTAACTCAAGTCCTCTAATAGAAGATAGAAAAATATTTTTTGTTAACATAATACATTTTCTAAGACTATTCTATATTCTATCATTTACAGTTACAGTATATAACAAAAAAAACATTGTTTTATTGATTTCATAGTACATCTAAATATGTGTACTGTTATTTTCTCACACCAATGCAAACACTTATTTACCTACTTAAATCGATTTGAAAGCCTCTGGTTTAAACCACCAAGATAGAAATTACAAGGCGGCATCCTTCTCATTTAAAAAACAAAAAACAAAAAGGCAAACACTGGATGCATATATGACAATTGTCTATTTATGCAAAAATGGTTTTAATTGCAGGGAGTAGAAGTGTTTGGTACCTGGCAATAAAACGACTGGTTATGCACCTTAAATCTAAGGTCTTTCAGTTCAATGTTACTTTCTGCTTGTGCAGATTCAGTGAATTTGTCGTGTACTGCTGATATGCATCTGGTTTAAGGTGCAGATGTTTCATTGATTGGTTTTAACACCATTAGAATGTTTTGAATTTGATTTTTAAAATGGTGTTCTAATACAGTGCATGTAGTCATTCCCTATCCAACCCATAAGAGATCTTGAGGGAAACTGGGCGTTTCTGTATAATTTGCCTTCAACTTCAGCAGTGCTTCATCAGATGAAGCCTGAAATTTGGCACACCTGTACATCTGGTAGAGTTTATAGAGGTTCACGTAGCGTCACTCAAAAAGAATCAAGAACCTTTAAGTACACAAATGCGCCCAGGTGCCCTACAAGGTCCTGCAAGGTTTTAACAGTGTGATCATTGTTCAGCCAAATCATGGGAATCCACAGTCGTGTTTGCCAAAGGTTTGTGGTTCAAAAGTGCTGCAGTGGGATCTAACCTGAATCAAATACACTACAGGATAAATGGGTTGGAGAATAATTGTTTTGAACTAACTGAGGAGCATTTGTTTTAACTCTTTTGTTTTGTTTGTTTAATATTTACTTTTTTTTGTTGTAAACTTGTTTAATTTTTAATTTGATTGTTTTTGGCTTTTTGCTTTCCAGTAAAAATGTTTTTGTTTTGTGCATTTTACTTTTTTTCTTTATCATTTAATAAGTTGTTTATTTATTTTTAATTTCATTTGTTTCAATGTTTCTTTTTTTATTTGGGGAAAACTAACCAGTGGAAGCCAGTTCCTGCCTCCAAGTAAAAGGAAAAAACAAAAAAAAAAATATATATCTTTTGTATTTATGACATGGTTTCACGGTGTGAATTAATATCTTGCAAATGCGGCTTTATTTCTCATAATTAATCTGTGATATCAAACAATGTGAATATTTAACACTTTACGAGGCAGAAATGGGCTTCACTAATCAACATTTTTTTAATGTAATCAAACATTTCATAGCATTAAAGGTTTTGCTTCTATCACTAAACATTAAGTCATTTACAAGCTGTGGTTTCTTCAAACTACAGTCATAGTCTGTCACCATCCGCTTGCCCTTTGAGGATTAAACAAGAGAAAAAAAGGCACCAACTACAATTCCAGCCCCCATCAAAGCTCATCAGAAGCTAACGCTCACATGT
This sequence comes from Puntigrus tetrazona, assembly GCF_018831695.1. Classification (NCBI taxonomy): domain Eukaryota; kingdom Metazoa; phylum Chordata; class Actinopteri; order Cypriniformes; family Cyprinidae; genus Puntigrus; species Puntigrus tetrazona. The sequence goes on from NC_056723.1 coordinate 7,909,541, forward strand.
CTCTCTTTTTCTCCCGCTCGCTCCCCGCGTTGTTTCCGTGGCGACGCAGGATGATGAAGACAATCACTCGGTTGCACAAGGCCATGATGGTGCTAGAGTACTTCACGAGCCACTCGTGGGTGTGGAACACAGACAACGTCACCATGCTCATGAACCAGATGGGATCTGAAGACAAGAAGGTGAGTGTGTTTATGTATTAATACACTCGCAGCATGCCATTGGCACAGTTAAACGAGTCGCATCTGTGATTCTGAATCATGTCACTTAAAGCGTGTTGGCAATGAACATTTCATTCAAGAGGCTCGTAGCTTTGACTTTTATCAGCGCTTGAAGTGAATGAATGTCCTAAACGTTGTTTTCCTGATCAGGTATTTAACATTGACGTCAGGCAGCTGCACTGGGCAGAATACATGGAGAATTACTGCATGGGCACTAAGAAGTATGTTCTCAATGAAGAGTTGTCAGGACTTCCAGCGGCGCGCAAACATTTAAACAAGTAAGGATTGAAGTTGAACCTTCAAGATAGCTGTTAAAATAGAGGGACATTCCCACTGACATGGTTGATAGTTGTTGCACCGACAGAGTGACTTTTGGTCGCTGTGAATAGATGTCAGCGTTTGGTTTTCCATTTACATATGTGAATTTTAGCATATTGAATAAATAAGGACATTTCAAGACACACAATTCACATAAATGCCTGCTTGAGGTGGGTGCATTTATTCACTTGTTTCAAAGTCTGAATCGAAACTTACTTCTGGATACGCAAAATAATGTGACTTTTCCTCACTTGTAGGCGATTTTAAGACTAGGATACATTTTTTTATTATTATTATTATTTATTTTTTGGGTAGGAATGCATCATATAGCAGTATCATAATTGGCCATTGTTAGATATTAATAATTTATTGTTATCAGTATTATAATAAATTTTGCCTATAATCTTACAGTCATCTTAAAAAAAAAAAAAAAAAAAAAAAAAAAAAGAATTAAGACTGTCATTTACGTTTAATTCATTTAGGTTAATTAGTGTGGAATTTTAACAATTTTAACATTTATTGTTATCAGCCGAACTGGCTTATCGTGTTGGCCTGAATTTTATTAATATATTATTTAAATGTCATTTAGTCCTGTGATTCGTAATTGAATTTTCAGCATTACTACGGACTGTAGCGTCGCGTGATCTTTTAGAAATCATTCAGACTTTTTCTCAGTTTGTCAATTTTTCTGTTTTCGTTTCCTGTAGGCTGCGGAACATCCGCTACACTTTTAACACCATCTTGGTAGTCTTAATCTGGCGCATTTTCATCGCCCGTTCGCAGATGGCCAGAAACATCTGGTACTTCGTCGTCAGCTTGTGCTTCAAGTTCCTCTCCTATTTCAGAGCCTCCAGCACCATGAGATACTGAGTCCGCCTCAGTGTCCTTTCCCACCCCTCTCTCCCGACTGCTATGCACACACTTCTGCTTTGCGATACTCCAGACTCCGAGGGTCAAGAGTACAGGCATAGTATCCGCTATCCTCCCTTCCTGCGCAAATGCACCCACAACATCGCCGGGTGCAAGTGCACTCAACTGCTATGTAGAAAGCATGAATTTTCAGGGCTCGAGGTCTGCGAAGCTCTCTTAGCACGAGAGCGGCCGCGTTCGTGCCGAGCGCGTTTGAGCACTTACTGTACCTGTTCCACCTCCTGAACGCAAACAGGTCGTGGGCGACTCTTTATTATTACGGTTTACATACCTGCTCGTACTTGTTAGCGGCATTGGCCCATTTCCAGCTGTAATCAACGAAGCACAAGAAAAATAAAACGAGAGATAGCTTTGTCTCAGCTCTGTGCCTACAATTCAAAAATTACCTTCATCACGTGCCCGACGTCTCTGTTCGATTCATGTCTTTTGCCTTACAACTTTCCAATACCTCTCACCGCGGTCGAGATGAAAGTGATTTTACGTGTCACCAAATAAGAAGCGTCTTGAGTGATTTCAGGCCTTATGTTTGTCTTCGGTCTCTTTTTCAGTCGATACCAAAAGGTCATCCCGAAATACATTTTACTGTACTACTTGATGTTTTTGTGAAACTAGTAACTAGAAAACGAGTCATAATTTTTCTGCTATTAATAAACGTGTTAGTTTTCCTAGGGAACTCTAGAAAAAGCAAGCCTCGGATCGTTCACCTGCTTAAAGCTGATGCCTTTTATGAATTATGAGGCTTATTGTTAAACACGAGCAGACGGGTTTGCGTCAACGGTTTTACGAACATTTTCCAGATTCGTTCCGCACGTGTTTCATACATAAATAAAGCGCGATGAATGTCTCTTGCCATAACTTATTAGTGTTCAGGGTAATGAGCTTTTGTACATAAAACATGTTATCTTTTGCTAAAGCACTCCGAGAATCCCGAATTTCAAAAATGACGTCAGACGCACGCTAATTTACGTCTGTACGTCGTTTAGCGCTTCGTTCGAGTACATATCAAAAGAGGATGAATGTGCGTTTAGTGTTCTCCTTTCCCTTTTGTTTCTCCACCCAAATTGTTTTGTGTGTTGCCTGAATGTTGAAGTCATGTAAAAGAGCTAACGGATGTATGTTTTCTAAATCGCCCTATTTAGGTAAAGCACTGTAATTTCACATTGTCTGCTACCAAGTATTTTCCACGTTTAAAATCAATAGGAAGTGATTTGTTTATGACGCAAAATGACAAGTGAAATGAAGAGATGTAAATGCACCGTATAGGCTACTTTTATGGTCGCACGTGCTTCGGATCACCATGTCAAGTTATGTTTGTCATACAAGCCGAACTCTTTGCACAGCTTAATCTCATACTAGGAAACACTAGTTCATGGATATTGTTACTAACTGTGTGGATTATAGATTAACTATTTTCTATTAACAAAAAAAAAATTAAAAAAATCCTTGCCTTCATTTTAGCGCTTCTACGATGATCCATATTTTTATGTGGGAGTTTGAATGGAATAGTGGTTTTGAAAACGAGTTTTGTGTATTTAGGGTCTCATTAAGAGTATTTTTTAAAATCCCAAAATAGGGTAAAATTAAAAATCATAGCGTTTCCTCTCTATATTGGTCGGATTATCTTTGTGATGGGTATTAAGTTTCATTGGGTTTCTTTGTGTGTGTGTGTGTGTGTGTGTGTGTGTGTGTGTGTGTGTGTGTCTCGGGTCACCTCATGTTGCAGTTCCCACAGTATTTTATAACAATATTAATGTTTTCTTCCTTAAAATCAAGCTGAAGTCAGATCTCGATGGGACACATGTAGATTATTTCCCTTTCTTTGTTTTGTCTGCTTTTTTATATACATTTTCATTAAATATCCTGTAACTGTCAAGAAATAAGTGAACGGTTCCCCGCAATGTTAAGCTGTCTGTTTTCTGAGAGAATTGTAATTGCCACATTAAAATGTCAGTGGAGGTTTAAAAATCAATGGGTGCCTTTCGTTTGTGAACCAAAAGAAATAAAGAATAAACTATGTGAACTTGATTTGTTTGTCATAATTGGCTGGTTGTTTTATACTTAAAGGTAGTACAATTTTGTTCTAAGCAACACCATATCTTTCAGGGTTTTTTTTTTAAATGATAAAGCATTTTTAATATTTCATAAATTACTGTAAAGTTACTGTACTGTAAAAAATTCACCCTGACAGATTTGTTTGTGTGAGGTGGGGAAAAAGGCCACAACACAGCACTGCCATCTGCTGTTCACATTTCAATATTTTTTTCTACTTTATTTGCGATTTACTTTTCAATGAAATGGTTTGCTTTTAAACGTTTGCTTTTCAAAACAAATTTAAAACTGACAAATGTCCAGAAATCATATTTATTTGTAAGGAATATAATGCCCAGCTATATCCGCGTGTTCAGTACACTGTCATCGTTCATCAACAAATTACACAAAAAAAGTTATAAATTAGGACGAGAAAGAAGGCACTTTAATGTCACAAATGGAGAAAAAAATTACAGATTCCAATATTGATGAAAATTCAGTTTCAGTAGAAATGATCAGTCTGCATCTCCTTCACCTGAAGCATTCCTGTCATCTACACACACCGATTTATTCCTGTAACATAAAACAACAGATACATTTGAGTCTTTAATGGTCTCTAAAAAAAGCTTTTTAATATACATTTAAATATATCAAGTATTAAAAATACATATGTGCATTGATTTGTTCTCTCTGCAAAGAAGCCCTCTACGAAATACATTTATAATAATGAAAACTGCTGAAATCTTCTCACTTGAGGGGCTGGCAGTGCAGGCCTGTAGCGCAGGGGCAGTGCTCCTGCGGCCCCTCCTCGTCCCACAGTAACAGATCCATCAGCTGATTGGGGTGACTCTGGCAGCCCTGGCCTTCCTGTGGCTTGGGGCGGCACACGGGGAAAAGCAGGGCTGGAGACAAAAAAAAACAGGAATATTAAAAGAAAGATGGTGGCGGACAAAGTGGCTAAAGAGAAATGAACAGCGGAAAGGAGGAGATTAAGATGAGATGGACTCCAGACCTCGGGAAGTGTATCACAAATGTTGTTGGTTTGTATCTTGTGTGTGATTAATGCATATTTGGCAACAGTAAGAAAGCTGAGGAACCCAGTGAGCAAGGAAACAATTATGTAGTGCTTTGAGGGGAAATATTCTGAGAGGCCCAGGGAAATGGGGTATTTTTCAGATGTTTTACTATATAACCAGCTGCGTATTGATATGTAATATGGTTTTACTTTTTTGTCCCATGGGTTATTTTTATTACGACTTTTCTTTTAGTTAACGTATGCCTTCACTTGTTTTTGCTGCTTTTAAAATGCATTTTATTTATAGTTTTCAAAACATGAAAATCCATCAGGAAAACTGAATTGTTCTGAGTGTGAAATGCAGAACCTTTGTGAAAGGCGCAGCAGTGCTGAGGACTGCAGTCGCTCTGGTACTGGCAGATGGTTCCTGACTGTCCTTTGGTTCTGTTCTGAGCACAAACGCCCCACACACACAGCTGATCTCCACAACACTCCACGTCCTTTGAGCACTCCTGTCAGTTCAAGAAGCAGAACAGGAATTTAGCAAAAAAAAAGAAATATTATATTCAAGAAGCAGAACAGGAATTTACGGTAATGGCTTTAAAAGAAAATATTGCTTCGGCCCAGCGTGAAAAATGATGCTGATATGTCTTGCCAATAAGAGAAATACATTACATTTTTCACATTTTGCCCCCAAACTTTAAAACAGCTTTCCTAATAACGTTTGGGATTCACACGCACGCTCTCTTATTACTCTTTAGCTTAGGTCGAACAAATATTTTTCGCTTAGCTACAGTATGCTATTTATGTCTATTTGTTTCTGTGTTTCTGCCATGGGATTAACATCCTGTGGTAACTAGGCATTTTACAAGCTGGATCCAAACCTTAAAGGAAAGGAACCGAACACCTGAGAAGAGACGGTGGCAGCCCTCAGACAAAATACAAAATTAACACATTTTGTAATAATTTAAATATATTAAGTTCCTACAACATATGAACATATTGTTGAAACTTAATTTCCTGTAAAGCTGCTTTGGCATTGATTTGTATCGTAAAACGCGCCTTAAACTTGAAACGAAAAGAAACATGCATAATACATTTCTGATAAATTAAGCTTTGTATATATGTGACGTATATTTACAATTCACCATCATTTACAAAGAGACAGGTATAACGATCAAATGATAGAACAATAAATAGACAAGTAGATAGACAGACAAGACAGATTAAGATAGATAGATAGATAGATAGATAGATAGACATACACACAGAAATAGATAGCTAGACAGACACAGACAGACAAAGACAGAGTTAGATAGATAGATAAATAGATAGATAGACATAGATAGACAGACAGATCAAAGCACAGACCATATTAGTCGTCTGGCATGGGACACATTTGGAGGTGATGATCTCATACAGGCAGAAGCTGTTGTCCCCACAGTCCTCATCAATCATACACTCCTGAGTGAACAAGAATGAAACTGCTATTAAATATTACAGAAACACTGTCACAGTTACAGCTGAGCAAACACCCCAAAGACCCCTATTAATACAACAAACTCTGCTGCTTCAGGTTATGACATCATAACTCCATGCAATGACAGTAACAAATTCCCAAAAGACAACTTCAGATTCCCTGACAGTGGCAGACAGTACTAGAGCCCATCTTCTGGTCACCATTCACTTTCACTGCACGGAAAAGAGCAGTGTTCACATTCTGCTAAACGTCTTCTATTGTGTTCCACAGAAGAAAGCCAGTCTTGGAGGTTTGGAATGACATGAAGGTGAGTACATCCCTTTTTATATATTTTGGGGGAACGTTTTCTTCGAGCAACCTACAGCTTTGCCTTTTAACTGTAGTTTAGAGACAGTGCTGTTGGGTTTCTCAAATAAAAAGTATATTGCAACGGTAAGTTTTGACTTTAGGTCAGGAAATTCCAACGAGGTGTTTTGTAATTCAGTTGGGGACTTGAAGAAACGCCCACCTACCATTAACTGAAAACCACATTCGTGTTGCCAGGAACATCCGTCTCTGCTACACTTCCTGATATGAGTGCATTTAATAATATTTTATCCAAAACATTCAATTGTGTGCTTGTACTTTGACAGAGACTCTCGAACTCGATATGATGGAAATATTGTGACTTAACCTTATAGTCTAAGGAAAATACGGGAAATGAGACGTAATATTTTGAACATTTCCACTGGGCTGAAAACATTTACAAACAAACTGGATGAAGAAGAACAGAGAATAGTCTCAAACTGGTCTGGTTCAATATGGACAAACAGGAGTCCTTTATTAGTGCCTGATGACATCATCATCCGTGTCATAATTAATTCCACATTTACCGAAGTGGAGGTGCAGAAATACTGTGAGACCTGGAACAGCAACCTACCACTTAGCAGTCAACATCAAAGCCAGAGCCATACCCTTCCCCCCAGAGTCACAGCGTCTAGAGTCTAGACTAATGTGAGTGAGTCACACCAAAAAGCTCTCATCAATTCCTCACGTAAAAAAAAACAAGCTACTTTCTTGAACTGGAGGTTCAGGTCCAAGTTCTTCTGGGAGACAATACAGAATGGTAATAATTAAGTAATAATTGAAAAGATTAAAACAGATAAATGATTAAAACATATACATTATATATATATATATATATATATATATATATATATATATATATATATATATATATATATATATATATATATATATATTGTTGTTATAAAATTCTATATTTTAAATTAAATTAAAAATATGACAATTATTATTAGGTTTAATATGTAATTAATAATCAAATAATGTTATTAAAATTAATAACTAAAACAATTAACATGTATTTACATTTATGTAATAATAATGAATATTTAAAACAAAGAAAATCAAATATATATGTATATGTATGTTGCCCATGTAAATATCACTAAACCAAATTTTGTTTGGTTTTACATGTGTGTGTAGCTGTCACCAAGCCAGCAGAGGGAGCCCTGACCTCTGGGTGATCTGCATCCACTCCCTCTGCGTTAACTTCCTGTTCCTGGACTATAAATACTGCAGCAAGCCACTCAACTGCAGGTTGCATTGTTTCGCCTGTTGTATTGTAGTTATATCGTTCGTGGATTATTGTTTCTGGTTTTGACCCTGTCTGTATTCTGATTCTCTGATCGTTTGCCGCCTGACCTGACCTCCGCCTGTCTCTGGATTTTGTTATTGCCTCGCCTCCTATACATCTGTTAGCCCTGTTCGACGCCTGCCTGTTATGACCATGCCTTCGTTTAATAAAAGCCTGCACATGGATCCGCACGCCTCAGACCGTTCATTCGTGACAGAATGCAACCTCGCACCAGGATCCAGCGGCTTTTCACCTGATCCATGGCCAGGTAGGACCCTCGCTAGACGTTTATTGGCCCTCAAGCAAGGTACCCGATCGATTGAGGATTATACTCAAGAGTTTTTGGACATGGCTTACCTCTCTGACATACCGGACTGTTTATTGATTGAGTTGTATCATGAGGGAGTACATCAGCCGCTCAAATCTAAACTTGTTCGCGAGGGTCCACGTGAGTCGCTTGCTCAGTTTATTGAGTTTGGTTTAGTGACTGTGGGGTCAGCTTTCACGTTGGGTGTTGAGGAGGAAAAGGATACAGCATCAAATCCAGTAATGGCTGCCTTCCCCCCAAGCGCTGCCCAAGATGGCCGCTTTCTTCCCGAGCCGCCGCCCAAGATGGCCGCCTTCTTCCCAGAGCCGCTGCCCAAGATGGCCGCCTTCTTCCCAGAGCCGCTGCCCAAGATGGCCGCCTTCTTCCCAGAGCCGCTGCCCAAGATGGCCGCCTTCCCCCTGCCGCTGCCCAAGATGGCCGCTTCCCCAAGCCGCTGCCCAAGATGGCCGCCTTCCCCGAGCCGCTGCCCAAGATGGCCGCCTTCCCAGAGCCGCTTCCCAAGATGGATGCCACCTGCCCAGAGCCGCTTCCCAAGATGGCGCCGCCTGCCCAGCGCCGCTTCCCAAGATGGCCGCCGCCTGCCCAGCGCCGCTTCCCAAGATGGCTGCCGCCTGCCCAGCAAAGCCTCCAGTGCCCGCGCCTCGTGCAAAGCCTCCAGTGCCCGCGCCTCGTGCAAAGCCTCCAGTGCCCGCGCCTGCGTGCAAAGCCTCCAGTGCCGCGCCTCGTGCAAAGCCTCCAGTGCCCGCGCCTGCGTGCAAAGCCTCCAGTGCCCGCGCCTGCGTGCAAAGCCTCCAGTGCCCGCGCCTGCGTGCAAAGCCTCCAGTGCCCGCGCCTCGTGCAAAGCCTCCAGTGCCCGCGCCTGCGTGCAAAGCCTCCAGTGCCCGCGCCTCGTGCAAAGCCTCCAGTGCCGCGCCGCCGTGCAAAGCCTCCAGTGCCCGCGCCTGCGTGCAAAGCCTCCAGTGCCCGCGCCTCGTGCAAAGCCTCCAGTGCCCGCGCCTCGTGCAAAGCCTCCAGTGCTCCCACCCTCCCACCCTTGCTACACGTCGCCAACAATGGATCCCAGCAGCCCCTGCACTCATCCTCCACCCTCCACCTGGAGCTCGCCACGGGTCTGCCAGTCTCCATCGCCACCGTGGGTGAAGGATCCCTCGCTTCACCGTCCCGCCTCCGAGTCCCAGACTCCACCTCGGCTTGTAGACCCGCCGGCTTCCCTTAGGCTCCTAGCTCCCTCCTCTCTACCGTGCTCTGTCATTCCACCAGCTTCACCAGGCTCCATCGTCTCTCCGGCTACGCCTTGGTTGGTCGTCGACCATCCATCGCCTCAGGATTCCACTCCTCCAGCTTCGCCTCGTCCCTCCATTCCTCCGGCTCTGTCAGGCTCCTCCCTTCCCCCGGCTCCACCTCAGTCCTCTGTCGCTCTGGCTCCGCCGCGTCCTTCTCATTCCCCGTCTCCGCATCAGTCGCCGAAGCCTGCGGTATTGCCTAGGACCTCCAGCGCCGCTGTGTCACCCTGGCTCTTCGGCTCTCCGCCTCAGTCTCCCCGACCACCTGCTCCGCCGCCGCCGGTCGGCTCCATGGGGTTGATGACCGTTACCTCTCCATGGCTCCTCCTCCGTCGGCTCCACCACTGACCATCATGGCTGGGTTCTGGATCGCCTCCCGCTCCGGACTCCTCCCGTCTTCACCCTGGCTCCTCCCACCGTCTCTTCCTCCCTGGTCTCAGTTTGCTGACTCCTCCCGGAACCCCTCCCAAGCTCACAGTTATGTTTTGTTTTGTGGAGCGCCAGGAGTCGCTCCTAGGAGGGGGGCTATGTCACCAAGCCAGCAGAGGGAGCCCTGACCTCTGGGTGATCTGCATCCACTCCTCTGCGTTAACTTCCTCTTCCTGGACTATAAATACTGCAGCAAGCCACCAACTGCAGGTTGCATTGTTTCGCCTGTTGTATTGTAGTTATATCGTTCGTGGATTATTGTTTCTGGTTTTGACCCTGTCTGTATTCTGATTCTCTGATCGTTTGCCGCCTGACCTGACCTCCGCCTGTCTCTGGATTTTGTTATTGCCTCGCCTCCTATACATCTGTTAGCCCTGTTCGACGCCTGCCTGTTATGACCATGCCTTCGTTTAATAAAAGCCTGCACATGGATCCGCACGCCTCAGACCGTTCATTCGTGACAGTAGCACATGTAAAAATATTACTTTATATTTAATATATTATAATTGTATAAATTACATATACACACACACAAATATTTGTATTTATTAATAGATTTTATATTGGATACATGGAACGATGTATTGATCGCTCACATCTGGTATATATTTTGATATAATGAGGGGCTTGTTATATCATCATCATCCCTCACAATAAACGGTTATCTTTTAACTGTGAGCTCAGATTTGCCACTGTGCAAAACGAGAGTAAACCACTAAGTGCTGCCTCATGGCACAAGCTCTCCACCACACGTTCCCCGTGCACCACTTTCCATGCATTCTTTCCAGCTGTTCTAATTTCACCATATATTACTGTCCCGATGCCAGAGCCACATGACACCGCCGTCTGTTAAATTGTTAAAGAAATGCACAAAGATACATACATGCGTGCAATATTTATACGTTTTACTCTAGAACAGATACCATTTATTAAAACCAAAAGCTGTTAAAAATTGTTATTGCTCTTTAATAGGAGTGAGATTTAAAATATCGAAAACTAAGACACAACGTGTTTACGCTGACTGCTCCAGCATTTAAAAGATTAATTCCTGTAGAGCACACTTTTATTTGGCCCTGTGAGAAATAAAAGCTTGTATTTTAGTGGTAACCACAGCAACAGTGCAACACAAGCGGAAAGAGGACTGATCCGGACCATCTGTCCCTCAACTACTTTATCAAACGGTTTATAAGAATTAAGCATGTTTGGTAAAGTCTCTAATGACATGCCACATGTTTTCCAGGCGAGCAGCGAATAGTTTGATGGCTGCTGAAGTGGAAAATCATTGTTGGTTTTAACAAATCCACTCTGCTTTCTTACCTCAGGTTGTCTGGGTGATGAAAAACTCACTGGCCAGAGAGTGACCAATGCAGCAGGACACCGTTTACTTACATAGGTTGTGCGTCAGATAGTTTACAACTATTTAAAGTTATAGGAAATATTAAAGCTATGGATGAGAAACGGACTCACGTGATCCACTTCGTTCCACCTTTCGGTGTTCTGAACGAGAGTTCTGGAGAAATGAGTCTTTCCGGTCTTATTATCCGTTTCCTAGAGAAAAAGCAAATCAATATACAGAAACACTAAGGCTACATGCACAGCGATTCAGTCATGCGCTAATCAGAAAGAATAAAGGCAAGAAATACCTTGTCGATTCTCTCTATCAGATGAACAGTCCGATTTCCAACCTTGATCTCTGTTGTAGTTTCATTGTGAAAACTGGCAGGAAAGTCGCGTCCATTTAGCAGCGACTTTGAAGACTCATTCTCCATCTGATTCGAATAAGATTAACATTAATATGCTTTGATTGTAATTTTATTTGACATTGCTGATTCGGGAGTAATAGAAAAAAAATTGGCGAATCAATTCTTTGAACCAGTTCTTAAAAAAAAAAAACATCAGTTTAAAATCGTAATTAAGCTCCGTTTGTTGTAGCAACTGGAGTCATACAAAATGAAATACATAAGAAAAAACACTCAAATAAACATTTACATTTTGCACTTTTAACTAAATTTGCTATTAAGCTAATCTTGTTGATTCGGTTCGTATTCGTTCGAGGTTTAGTGAACCAGTTTTTAAAGAAAAAAAAGATTCAGTGAACAGATTCGACTCAAAAGAACAATTCCTTCACGAATCGGTCAGCGACAATCCTCCTGCGCGAGGGGACCATGCCACAACAAAACTCAAATGTTAATGTACTCAGATTTATTTTTCTCTAGTCATACCTGGTGGACAGCCTCCTCTAGTTTTTGCTGCGTGTCCTCCATAAGTTTTTCCACTTCCTTGAACATCTCGTTTAAAGTAGTTTGTCCCTGCGCCACATGCTCGTCCAGGGTGATGTCCAGACCTCTTTGAAGTGAGCTGCCCACCACAAAGCCCACGGAAAGGGATATTATCACAAATTTCAGCATCGTTTAGTGCTTAGGCGAGTCACCCCTGTCGGGAATCACAGACCCTGTCTGTGCCTGGGACGTGGTTTATTTGGAAACTTGTGAGGAAAAAAAAAGACCGGAAAAGGTTTTTGGCTCCCACTATTGCATCTGATGACTCAATTATTAAAGCAACAGCGCAGCCCTTCAAACATAAGACTGACAAGTAAACCGTACAAAAGCATGCTACCTCGACACAAACACTATATATATATATATATATATATATATATATATATATATATATATATATATATATATATATATATATATATATATATATATATATAATATATATATTTTTTTTTTTTTTTTTTAATGTAATTTATCCCTGGAAAAGCTGAATTTTCAGCCGCCGGTCTTCCTTGTCACATGATGAAGTAAAGAAGAAGATGGAAAAAAGTTTTTAATATTGAGAATAATAGGATCCATTATTGATGTAGCTATGCATTGAAGAACATTGACACCGAATCTGGATTAATAATGCAGAAAATTCAGCTTTGCATTGCATGATTAAATAAATTTAAAATATGTATTTATTTTGAATATTTGTTTTTGTAATAATATACTTTTTAATTGCATTTTTAACAAATAAATGCAGCATTGATGAGTGTATAAGGCTATTATTATTATTATTATTATTATTATTATTATTATTATTATTATTAACTTAAATATTTGCAATTCAGTAATAATAACAATACATTGTATGTGCCATATAAAAACTGTAGGAAATATCTATAATTATCTATAACATTCTATAATTGCGTAATTATGTATAATATTTATACACATGTGTAAATTGTAGTGCTAGTTGTTGTTTTTTTACTGGTGACAGCTGTGTGTTGTCCGTCCAAATATATATTAATGGCTTCTTTACACGAGTCTGTTTCATATAGAATCGAGAAAATCTCGTTGCACTTTGCCTTTTTATTGTGAATAGTGTTCACATTCCTTATTAATCCAGCAGATGGCGACAGAGCACAACATCTCGTTCACCACCATTCATTCAACGCTTGCTCTAATGAAACACCTGCCAGCGTGTGTTTGATTAAACCCGCTCCTCGCGCCAGCATACATTTTCCTCTGTTGTAGGTAAGATAAAAACGCATGCTCTGAGCTCAACAAATCGATCGAGACTCGGCTTTTTCCTCTATTATGGTAGCATATTGCCTGTATAAATAAAATAATATCAAAATAAGGAAAAACATATCTGGTTTAAGGAAGACACACGTCTGATTGTGTGTTTTCTGTGAATTTGGTAAAACTGGTGGAGTGAATGTTAAAGGAGAGAGAACAGGTGCTGGGAACACGAGGCGTCTAGGACAGCTGGTACAGGGCAGTAAAACGAGATGCAATGTATGCGTGTTTGTGTTTGTGCGCGCGCGTGTGTGTGTGTGTGTGTGTGTGTGTGTGTGTGAGTGAGAGAAACAAATAGCCACAGGGGCCAAATTTATGCATGTCTGTGCAAACGGGGCAATATTCTAAACATGCATGCAGAGTTTTGTTGTGCAATGGTCATAAAATTAGTTTGCAATATGAATGAAATGTGGCAATTTAACCGTAAACTACTAATGAAATATTTTGCATGCATAATTCGTTTGGCTGGACCTCTACAACATAGTATTTCGCGACACAAAATTGTATTTTTAAAGCATTTTTACATGACAGCTTTCCTAAGATCAAGCCACGGAAACCGACTGTCCAGAGAATGAAGTGAAATACCGACTACAGCGAAAAAAAAGTTCAAGAGTGGGATTCACCTTCCAAGTTTATCTGAACTTCCCATTGGGCGTCTTGGGAAGCGCCGCCTCTAATTATAAAGTGCATAAAGAGTCAGTGAGTCGCGAGCGCCGCTGATATCAACAAGCGAGTGGATGGAGTCGTAAGATACAAGCGTTTGCGTGTGACAGGCGCACGCGTTAGAGCTCAGACACGCTGTACGGATAACATCGAGCGCTGTCAGGCAGATTCTGCGGCTGTCGCTGAAGCCGAAAGTCACATTACCGCGGAAAAAGTAAGTTTGCTGATCACTTCGTTTGAGCGCGTGTCAGTGCGCGAGCTGCTGGGAAACTTAAAGTGACGCGCTATATTGGGCACGCGCTGCGTTGACAGAATACGCCGTTGCCGTACATAAGAAAACAACACCGTGATATTAAAACTACTACATAGGATCGGTATTCTTGTTACGGTAATGAATTAAATAAATTATGGCAAGTTTTGTACTGGATTTCCAATCGGGTGTTTGATTACATCTTAGTCAGGTTAGTTTCAAAAGACTTGTAAATAATTTACTTCAGCCTTTGGAGTGCCGGTCAGCTGTCTGGGTTTGGTTTGTAGTTTATCTGTTAGATAATTGCATACAGCGCTAAAGCGTGTTTTTTTTTTTTTTTTTTTTTTTTGCAATATTATCTGTTGTCTAATATAGTCATTGGCTAAAGTGACAGCATTCAGTTTTGGGAAATCTACCCTATGTGTTGCTGGTCCAGCATGGCCTACAAGCCTGCTCCAAAACACAGAATTTCCAGGAAAGTCTCTAAGAGACCAGTTTTGGTCCCTTGTTAGGCCTGTTCTCAGGTAAACAGTTCACAGGTGTGAAGATGCTGAGTAAGATGTTTTAAATGTTAAGCGTTTTTTCCAGCGGTGATGGTGTCTCTTGTGAAGGTTTCCTATATCCGGTGTTATGTAATATGAATAGTTTTGGTCAGACTGAAGTATTTTATTCTCCCTGTTGTCCAGGATTACTCATTGTTAGTGTGAATTTCTCCGGCTCGGACTGGCTTCCACTGTGTCTCGTTTGCTTGCAGGTGTTTCTTCTTTATTTGTGTGCTCGGTTTATTTGGTAATGAACACATGCGGTACTTGCACAGTATTTGTTCTTATTTTGTCATCTGCATGTCTGTATCCTAACATATCTAATAGGTTTTTTTATGCGGGCTTTCCTAATGCAATGTGTGAAATGCAGCGTGAAGTGTTAGCTTTTTTTTGATCTGTGTAGTTTCTGTTGAAGATTATCTAGTTGTTTATGAGAGCTTATGTTGTCCTTCTGCTGCCTATAGGGCAAAATGATAGTGTTACACAATCTGCTCCTTCTGGAATAGGGCCGTTCTGAGTGCGGAGAAAGACGGCAATGGCACAGCTCTAGTGTATTTCTCTTTTAAAGTAGATTTCTAATCAATTGACCACAGCTTCACCACAGGCATGAGGACAGATGCGCAGAGATGTTACTGTGAGAAATGAAGATACAAATGTGGCAAGTGAGAGAATGCATAAATAATGAAGAAATGAAGTTACGAATTTGAAAGTGTTTGAAATAAAGAAGAGAAGGTGGGGTGGGGTGGGGTGGGGTTTCCTGGGGGGTGCAAATATGATCATTGAGGAATAAACGGTTTTGAGAACTAAAGTTGCAAATTGAGTCGCAATTGTGAGAGATGAAGCAAATAAGAGAAATTAAGTCACAACTGTCAGAAATAAGGTTGCACTTGTGCCATAAAATTGCAATTGAGAGAGAGTTATAGTTGTGATCAAGTCTCAATTTTGAGAAAAGGTTGCAATTAAGGGATTATTTCTCACTGTCTAGTTATGAATGTAACAAAGGTGTAATTGTAGTTATGAGAAATACTGTACATTTACAAGTAGTCATTTAGTTGATCATTTCATCCAAAGTCACTTACAAATGAAGACAATAGTTGAGTTAATAAGGAATACAGTCGCAATTTTACAAAAAAGTTGCAAATTGCGATTGAGTGAAAGTCGCAGGTTTTGAAAGCTAAAGAAGCAAATCTGAGAAATAAAATAATAGAATTGTGATATATAATGAAGTTACAAATATAAGAGAGTTGAAATTGTAAAAAATAAAGTTGCAGTTCTCAGAAGCAACGTTAAAAGTGTGGAAAAGGTACATATATCCTCAATAAAGTCACTGTTGTGAGATCTAAAGTTAAACTGTGAAATATGAAGCTGCACAGAAGTTCATTAGGCAGACAGAGGAAATGATAGATAAAAGGGCCAAGACAAATGCAGTCAAAGCTTTTCTGAGCCTTTTAGCTTATTCCCATTATTTTGATATTACTACTATTTTTGTATTATTATTTTAATGTGACTCTCAGTGAAAGTTCAGGTAAAGATGGCTTGACTCCAGTTATCCACAGATGTGAATGCTGAAAGTTTATATGCTGCACTGCAGAGTCCATCTCTCAAAATAACACAACCAGTCCATTCCTTCTGGACTGCCGTGATCCTCTCATATGTTTCTTGTGGGTGGTATATATCACAATATGACGCGCTCAGAAGCTTTTTTTTTTGTGGACTTCCATACATTCTTCTGTTGGATTCTGTTTCACATTCCCTCCAATTTACAACACCGATTCACTTAAAGTGAAGCAACCCTACTGGCTGCTTGATCAGGCTCCAGCTGCTTCATGTGGAAGCAATAATGCTGCTCATAGTGGTTTGTAGTTTTTCACGACGCATCCGAAAAAAGCATCTGGACACCTGTATTTATAGAGTTGCTTCGTGGTGTCATTTGATATCTTGATAGGACTGATACTAAAATAGTTGAACGTTTTATATTAATACCCAGTTGACTGGCTCTGTTATTTTAATTAACCACAGATACGGTTGATATGCATGTCATTTGTAAAGGTTACTGCAAGTTTTTAATTTGTAAAATGGCAGTGTATGAGACCAAAGAGTTGACCTAAATCTCTTCATTCTAGTGAGTACATGGTTTACAGTTGGCCATCCTGTTGTAGTGTAACGGAAAGACTTTAATCCAGAGTAAACAAACCTTTTGAGTTGAAACTATTTGGGTGTGCTGACATTTGACCTCGTTGTCTGGTGCGGCATCACATATGAAGTCTTTAACTTCCTCCTCCATGTTTCCTTTTAATCCTTCCTTGTGTTCCCAGTAGGTTAGCGAACGTTAGAGGAAGCGGAAAGTATATTATCATAAGGATCGTATCATCCACACAACTGGATCAGTTAAAGATGCTGCCAGATATCTTAATGTCTGTGTAGTAACTGACAGAATCTCAGAGAAAGAGGACAAACGGTGCAAATCATATTTTTGAGCAAACTTAACCAGGATTATTTACCCCAGGACTTCATTAGCCTACTGCTGGGGCTTTAAACCTACTGTACATTACTCTACGGCTATAGAATCGCACCACGGTAGAACTTGAAACTTGAGACCTGTCTATTCTGAGCAGGAACCACCAGAATGTTTCTCCATGTTATATGCGCTCCCGTGTCGGCCACGGAGTGAAAAATAAAATGGGTAAAAGCCTGTTCGCATTATAACCATTCTGTTTGTTCGAAGCACGTGCTGCATTTTTTGCCATCTTTAAAACAGGACAGATTCTGATTGGCTGTCAGCATTTTTTGATTCATCAGAATATTTTTTTCTTAATTCCAATAAACAACTTTTCTATCATTGTCATGGTAGTTGAGGAGTCGACTTTCTTATTCCAATGGAGTTAGAAAGCCCAATCTTTTTAGTTATCGTTACAGTTATTCTTGGTGTGAGCGGCATTAATTGTAGAACATTTTAAAAGAAAAAGTCGCATTGAGAGTTAATCGCCCAAGTCAAAAATGCATTGCAAAAAAAATCCAAAATGTAAAAGTAACTGCTAACGAAGTCTCAATTCTGAGAAAGTTGAAATTGCAGGATGTGATGTTGCGCAGTCAGAGAAATAAAGTCACAGTCATGAAAAAAATGCCATTAATGCTAACCGAATTGCAATTATGAGAACTGAAGAATGAATTGTGAGAAAGTCGTACAGTAAAGTAACTTTACTTCACTTTTTTTTTCAGGCAGAAATGGATTTTCATAACATAAAGCAAAACAGACAGATTTAGTAAAGTGCAATAAGTTGCTTTTAGTTGATGCATCGTTTTCTCTCATTATATATTTCTCTTATTATTTTCTTAGATTAATTAGAGTTCTACATAGACTGTGTCATTAGAGCATATTTTCTTACCCTACAGAGTATTCAGAAGAATATTTTGTTCATACATCAGTTGTCCTCTAAAAATGTAAATGCTTCATAATGCATCTTTGCAAATCTTTGTTTTGCACAACAACACACAGTATATATAGAGTTATATATCTAGTGGGAATATTGGGCCTGCCGTTGATTTTGATGACTGTAGGGATTCCTGGTTACACATGGGTGTTGGCCTGTTCGCTGTCACTCAAGCAAAGCTCTACTAAACACATTACTCTAGAGAACTCATTACGGCTTTGACCTACATCTTCCCCTTCATTATGCCCCAAACGTACGATAAGTCGGGCTGTTTTGCGGTTTGCAGAATTTGTTGGAACTAGAGTGATTGTATATCATTCTCAGGAACCATGATCCCAAAATAGCTGTTTGCTATTGCATTATTTTCCTTTCTCAATTGTTTGCTATGATAATTACTTCTTAAGAGCTAGGTTTTAGTTAAGAGCTATATTTCGAAGTCCTAAAAAGTGTTAACATTTTAGCATTTAAGTTATCCAGAGGGGCTGCTTTGAATTCTTTGTCCACCGCAAAGCAGTAAAAAGCGCACAAACAGGAAGGACTTGGACCTCATACAATATCAGATATCCTGCCTCTGGAACTACTGTGCAAAAATCACACAGCAATTTTTTATGAAACTTTACTTCTAACAAAATAATACTTCCTAATGCACTTTTGACTGTGTTGGAAAAAAATCATTGGGAATAAGTGTCCCTGTAAGGAAATACCATTTAGTTTGCTTTATTTTCTCATGTCAGAATTCTTTCACAGTGTTTTTCTTTCATCCATTTCTTTCAATGTCTTTGTGCAGGAATACCAGTGACACTTTTTTATCTCCAAATAGAGAAGCACCATTACTGTTTTTTAAAGATTGTCCAATACATTTAAATAATCTGTATTGTTAGCAGATAATTGATCATTTTAGCGATACATTATGAATCCCTAATTTCAATTGATGCGCTTTGCCATTACGACTAAACCAAATATTTTGTATGTGTTCAAAAAAAGCTTTCTCTGGTCCTGTATTGCTTCACTCTATGGTTGTTGGCATCAGCTACATAATGTTTGATTCTTATAGGTCAGCTGGCTAACAGTTACCAACGTCACTTCAACCAGTGTAACCAAACTCTCCAAGGCAGCAGCATTGCTCTCCGGTTACTTTTGTTTGCCTGTACTGTAATAGTCTTTACTTCAGGCTGTAAACTACTAATGCATATTGACTCAGTAGGGTGTACTTTCCCTACAAACATGAATGACTGCTTGTTTTCATAATTAAATAAAACAAGTTTCCTGAACAGCAAATCAGCATAATATTAGAATGATTTCTGAAGGATCGTGTGACAAATTCACCGTTGAAATCATAGAAATAAGTCAAATAGAAAAGTCATTTTGAATTGTAGTAATATTTTGCAATATTGCTATTTTTGTTGTTTTTATGTATTATATATGCGCTTCAAGGTCAATTCTTTTTTATGCTCTCCTGTAGGTCACATGAATAATATTAGTGTTGTAGGAATGTTGGCTTAGGAATTCCAGTTTGAAGTGGTGCTGCTTTCTGCTGAATCCACTGGGACGTTTTTGAACCCTTTGATGGTTTCTCAAAGCTGAAGCTCCTGCAAAAAGATCTGTCAAGACCTTTCCATTGAAAGACTGAGGGTCTGAGCTGTCGGAGTCAATTTGCTTTGCGATCACTGTGACATTAGCATATGCTAGTCTTCAGTGACTATTAATGATAGACAGGATGGGCAAATGTGCATGATCCTGTTGAAAAATATCTTTGAAGGCAACAGCAAAGGGTGTTAACTTGAATTCCCTTGCTTGCAGTTGTGCCATCTGTTCCTAGAGACACAATATGATTTGTAGCTTCTAAATGAGGCCCATCTTGTTGTTTTTCTTATGATTTTCTGCCAGGACAAGTTTCCTGGCACATCTTGCTTCAAGAAATGTCCCCTACTACTTTTTTAGCCTGGTTTAAATTTAGCAATGGGAACTTTCCCACACTGCACTGGCTGGATTGACCATTGGTGACATGTAAAAAAAACAAAACTCTGCTCTCGTTGGTCCTTGGAGAATTCAAGGGCCGGGAATTTGGGTCATACTATATTTTTATGTGTGCTTTTGATGGTAGAGAATAACAAACAGTGGCTGCACAAATGAATCAGGAGAGAGCAGCTAATGCCACCCTTCAGATAAATGAGAAGGTCTTGCCAGCTGCCAGATTTGATTAGGCTGGTGAGACTCAAGTGACCCTCAGGAGTGTTAATGGAGAGAAAGATGTAGGACTGCTTTTGGGCTCCAGCTTTCGACAAGTCTGTTCACTCATTCAGATGACCTCCGGCACGCATTCAAATCATTCACATATCACTGTGCTCTGCTTTCACTCCCAAATCAGCTCTTCGTTCGCAACTGGAAGATGAATTGATTTCCTCGACCCATTAATCTGTAGGATGCTTTGTGTAATGCGTGATATTGTCATTTAAATCCTATTTGAACTCTTCTTCTGAGATTTTTTTTTTTGAAGAATGTGCTGGCAGCTTTTTGTGTATGAAAATATTTTCTGGCTCGCAAGTTGTCTACAACTGGGCCAGTCTTGGTGTCCTGATTCCCGTTAAACATTCCTTTGTTCTGTCACGTTTTCTCTGCATGCATTAATCCTCTCAAGCCCTCCACTCCGAGTTAACGTAACTCTTCTGGCCTATTTTGCACCACGTGCCAAGTGTTTTTGTGTCACTCAACTAAAAATCTAGAGCAATTTTGTTTAATTTACAAGCAGTACTTCAGGACAGAATGCACCTTTTTTTATCAAAGCATTGTCTGTTGGTCCAGATTGACATGTACGTTTAAAACTCTGCTTTCATGAAATTAGGTCTGTATATCCTTAATTCTTATAAGGACAGTGCAGTTTTATTGATATAATTGACCTTTTATATACAAACAGCATTGACGGGCTGCAATCAGAGCCCTAAAGCAATAAATCAGTTTACACAATGTGAGCTGCCTGCCATTTTTAGGCATTTCACCATGCTGTATATCCATATATAGGATGGTTTTTTCCACATACGGATGGTTGATTGCAGATCATGAAATTTATGGCACTTTGATCCCTGTGTAGAAACAAATAAAGCCCTCTCTTCCTTTTCTTTCCCCAGTCTTGAAAAGAAATGCCAGCACAAACCAACCCCTGACTGAATCCCCTGTCCAGAGAGGGAAAGAGTGACTCAAAAGAGGAAGGATGGGGGAGACGGAGGATGAGCGTACGTCTCAGGCCGGCCAACTGTTTGAGAACTTTGTGCAGGCCACTACCTGTAAAGGCACCCTGCAGGCCTTCAGCGTCCTCTGCAGGCAGCTGGAGCTGAACCCCTCCGACCACAGAGGCTTCTACAGCAGCCTGAAAGCTGCTGTCACCTACTGGAAGGCCAAAGGCCTCTGGGGGAAACTGGACAAGAGAGCGGACCACAAGGAGTACAGTAAGGGCAATGCCTGCGCGGACACCAGAGTGAGTCTGTAGACCTCTTAGATCTCTAAAAATCTTTTAATAAAGGTTCTTTGATTTTAAATGATGATCATATGTTGTAAAAGACAACAAACTTGTTAGTTGTATCTTTTATAGGATTCTTTGGCTAAAAATGTCACACTTTGCTGCATAACTAAAGAGAACTTAAATAACACCAACAACAACTCATTTTCATATCCATATTTGTTAGTCAAATAACTTTTTCCTGATTAAAAATGTTTGAGATTGTCTGTTGCGATGGCTGTTTTGCCACTGCATCTTGTGTTCTTTCTATTTATAAAACGAAACAGGAAATAAGGATCAGCATTATTTAGTTCTAGCCATTTTTCCACTGCAGTCGGCCGTTGAACTGAAGGGTCTAAGGTTACAATGTCAGGGTTTTTGTCTATCGAGAGCTCATTTAGTATATATTTTACTTCTAGAGATGGTGTAAAAAGCTTGCCTTTAAGATATCTGAATCGTCGTGTTAGCATTAGCAATGGTTTGACTGTAAATATATGCCACTGAAATCCCATACAAATGATTTTCCTCATCAGAGTGATTCTGTAATGTTGCTTTAACTCATGAGAATGGCATGATCTCAATGTTGGAGTGCCATTCCATGCTAATCTGGGCTTACTTTTTGTTGGGGCTGCATGCTAGCAAGTGTTTGGGCTGGTATTATTGTGTTAGCTTGGGAAAATAAGTCGCCTTTGTTTAACTCTAAGCTCAAAATCTGCTATGCATTAACTAGACCACTGCATTATTCTGTAGGTGTTTGTGAGCAGTCAATGGAAGATCACTTGACTTTCAGGTCACTTGACTTAGCAGACATGTTGAGATTGTGCTTAGTGCATTTTGCATAGTGGTTTTGCCTGTGGACTTATTGACCACATTTGAGCTCGATAAGGTGTTGAAATAATTGGAAACCTTAAGGAATATTTGTTTTGCAGTTAAGTGTCAGTTTAAGAGGATTAAATGCTAATCTCTGGGGCTTTAACTATTTATTTCTAGTGTTTTAACTAGGTCTGTGCTACGATTATTGCTGTTATTTTTGTTGTGGAGCAAGTCGTAATTTGTTTGCATAGATTTGCATTGTTCGCTTAAGGTTTATCTTGCACAAATATGTTTCATTTCACAACAACACTATTAAAAGAAGAGTTCACCAAAAAATGGTAACTTTGAATGAAGGAATAAATAGACAAAAAGGCATCAAAATGTTCATACAACTTGTCATTCATATTGTGCACATCTGTCAATGATGTTTTTGGTCTTGTCTTAATGTCACAGTATCATGACGTCATTGGCACCAACCTTTTTTGTGTTTTAAATGGATGCGGAGAACGAGATTTGCAATAAATAAAGACTTAAATCCAGTTTGTAGTAGATAATCAGAGTTCCCAGACATGTTTAATTTTCAGATTTGTCTATGCTAGTGGCCGTCCATTCTTGAAAGACAGTAATATTAATCATCAAGCTTGGCTTTTGAATGCAGGTCAGCTGCTGTTAGCATTGCACTGGCACAGAAACGCCTTTTTGAATCTCTTCAAAAGTAGTAATGTAAAGACATTGAAGCCCACAATGGTGTCTGAAGCAGAGAGTATAGCGCTTCCTTCAGGGAACATGTCTGGAACAGGAAGTATAGACACACTGACTCATCTCACAGGAAGTTGGGATCATTAGTCAAACATTAAGATAAAGAATGATGGCAGAAATTGCAGTTCCTGTAAAAGTATGGTTGGTTGCACAAAACATGTGCAAAGGAGAACCTTCATTCATCAGTGGTTCGACATTGAATCTACAAGGATATTTTCTGTGCAAAAAGAAATCAAATGTAATGACTTTATTCAACAATTTATTCTCTTCAGTATCTGTCGAAGCTGGGCCTTGAACCTGATAGTTGTGTTTCTATCTATACAGGGTCAGAAAGCATTTTTTTTTTTTTTTTTTTTTTTTTTTTTTTTTTTTTTTTATCAAAAATATCTTAATTTGTGTTCTTAAGATTAACTAAGGTCTTAAAGGTTTGGAACAACATGAGGGTGAGTAAGTAATGTGAACATCTAATGTGAAAATTATTGCCATTTGTGGACATGTAAATGGTAAAAATATTACATTTCCCAAAGACAAAACTAGGGGGAAAAAGGCAAATCTTTACATATAAACACCAACAGGTTCATTTTGTGTCATAATGTCATAATTTCTCCTCACTGTTACACTCCCTTACAGTCTAATGACTGGTAATAAAAGTGTGATTAAAGTGTTTTTGCAATTTTATGACCACTTTTGAACCAGCCTTTTATGGATGTGTGAGTTTGTACACCATATTAGGTCAAGTAAACCATAACACTTGTCATGTTTTTCTCAGAAACTAGTATCATAAATCCCTGCTTTGTTGAAAGAGACAAGTAGAGACTTCACCCAGTCCTGGCTTGTGTTTGAACTTGCTTGGATTGAGTTTAAAGTGACAAGGGGTGAAGGTGAAATCATACCATTTGTTGTGCCATTTGAGAATGGGCATGCACAAATTGGTTTTGATTGGCCATGAACTCAACGAATTGGAATGAGCCCTTGTTTCCACTTGTAGACGTTTTTAAAAAAAAAACCTCCAACATTGTCATTCAAATAAGCCAAATCTGCTTGTTTTCACAGTGTCTCATCATTGGTGGCGGTCCTTGTGGCTTTCGGACTGCCATAGAGCTGGCTTTGCTTGGTGCCAAGGTGGTGGTGATTGAAAAAAGAGACACCTTCTCTAGGAACAACGTCCTGCACCTTTGGCCTTATACCATCCAAGACCTCCGGGACCTTGGAGCCAAGAAGTTCTATGGAAAGTTCTGTGCTGGATCTATAGACCACATCAGTAGGTCAAATCTGTTTTCATTCTAACCAGAAACCAAAATTTAGTTACAGATACTCTTGACTGATTTCCCTTCCCGTCATCGAGAGATACCATAACAGGAAAACAAGATATGGTTTCATCAGATATTGCAATCACATGTAGGGATTTGCGTATGAGCTTAATGAAATTATTTTGGACACACTGATCTTCTCTTTCTTTCAATCTCTGCCAGCTGAACCTGTTGTAAGTCTGATATGTTCCTTTTGTGGTCCCTGAGATAGGACCAGTCCAACCCAACCAAAAGAGATGTAAAACATTTAGAGTAGCTGGGATTATGCAAATTTCTTTTTCCATGCTTGTCTGTTTTTAAAATACTAGCTGCTGTCTGATAGTTTGTTCATGCCTTTTGTAATGGCCTTGTGTCCAACAACAGCACATCCTTGGTAATAGTACATGACAAAATAAACAGTTTAAATGTGTTTCGTAGTGGAGCTGATGGTGACTTTCTTCTACTTTCAGGTATTCGTCAGCTGCAACTCATGCTGTTAAAAATTGCTCTCATTGTCGGGGTTGAGGTGCACGTAAACGTGGAGTTTGCCAAGCTTCTTGAGCCACCGGAGGACCAATGCACTGATGGTAATTAGCAAATCATCATGACATCCAGCTCGGAGGACTACATTTCCTGTCCACAGTACACCCTGACAGAACTGTGGATCACCATCAAATAATCCCACACAGCTATAAAATAACTATAAATATCTCCAAGACAGCCTGTCACCACTTTTCTTTACACCTCATGTGGTCTGGAAAGGGTTGGGTAATCATTACCTTTCATCTTATGTCATTTCTTGGCGGATGCCCTACACACATACCCCCACGCACAACCAGGACAGTATGTTTAAGAATGAGATCACACACAGAAAGAAGCTCTAAACCGGTTTTCAAATTTATTTACTCTGTTGACGCTCTAGGTTATATTTCACGCAGGCTATTTAACAAAGCTGTTTAGGTAATGCTCATAATTTTCTCTTTAAAAAGTGTCATTTTAACACCTACAATAGGCTTAACATTGGTTGAATGTCAGTGTACCCAGGGATTGCTGAAACTTCCTACTTCAAGATCCTAATGGATTTATGGAAGTAAAAGCAGGGCTAAACCAGATCATGAAAAACTGACACCTTCCCACTATGTACCCTTGACGCACACACACGACTGATACCAAGAAGGTTTGTGTCGTTCCTCCACGTCAATGGCACTCACCAGTCTGCATTGTGCAAATGATAAACCCTCAGTTCTGTACTATATATAAAGTCAGGGGTCATTAGGGTCTATAGCGCCTCTCCTGCTATGCATTTGTGGTCAAAAGAGCATCGTTGGCCTTATATCAAATTATACAGGCGTCACACATGAATGGTTGTGTTTCTAGATACAGGTAAGCCTTTTTCCCTGATGGCTTCACATACTGAGCTGGCTGCACTTTTAAAAATGCTGTAAACAAAAGAAAGGCCAAGTTATTTTGTTGTTTTGAGCCTCTTTGACCAGGTGTCTTCATTCCAGGGTCTGGATGGCGGGCGGAGGTCCGGCCGGCCGATCACCCCGTCTCAGACTATGAGTTTGATGTTATCATTGGAGCAGATGGAAGGAGAAGCACTCTTGATGGTAAGCAAATATTCATGCAGTTTATTTAAAACTAAAAATATATATATTTTTTAAATGGCTTGGGTTTGACACAGGCTTTTTTCTGATTCCATAAATCATTTGAGGTTAATTATGTGTTATTATTGGAATTTATCCTCTCATAAATAAAGGAAATCTGCTTGGAATGAAATGATCAAATCTTCTAAAGAAACATACCCTTTTGTAAAAAAAACGAAACAAAACAAAAAAACTTTCTTACTTCCTAAGAAATCAATATTAATCTTGCCTGAAAAAAAAATCCTGGAACTGAACTGGCAAAACCTCATGGTAACGGTCAAAGGTATTTAAGGCAGCATATATTTGCAAATAATGGCAAGGGTTATATTCCGCTTCACTTGCTGTCAGCTATGATCTGTGCTATCAAAAATAAATTTAAACATGCTTATTCTGACTAAAATAATAAGGGAGCACATTCAATTTCACTGTGTTTTAAATTAGTAAAAACATTCTTACTGACAAATGGGCAAAACCTAGGATAGTGACAAATTAAAAAAAAAAAAATTAAATTACAACTGAAGGTACTGAAAGTAATCAGTCTTTTAATGCAATGTTGATTTTGTTCTAAATATGCCTGACAAAAATGTTACACTGACATTTTAGTGGGTGTTTTCTATAACTTAGGGAAAAATGATCATATTAATAATTGTTGCTATTATTAAGCAGAATATATATGGCCATATGTCAATAAAACTGAATTTTCTGCCCTTATACTGTGCACATAATTGAAGCACGAAAGAAACTCCAAGCATTCAATTTCCTCAAAGTCATGAAGTTACCAAAGAGGGCAATTAACACTGCCTAAAAACTGCATGTATTTGTTATATAGGAGTCACATTTAACCCTTATGTGGCCTTCATTCATGTATACACAATATGAGGGGGAAAAAACACTGTGCAAATGTCTTTGTGAATGGCACATATTTAGACTGGAATGTTTTCTTCTTATGAGATCTGGCTCTCTCAAGCATATTAAACCTGCTAAAAGGCTTTAACAGGCTCACTGAGTCAAGAAAATTGCCCCAATGACTCCAATTTTCAAAAACTCTGTGTCCTACATTCAGTCTTCCGTTCCTTGAGAACATGGGTCAGCTCTTTGTGTTTGACAGGAAGTTTAACTCACTACAGCAGGGGTGGAGTGGGACTCCTTTCATTTCTTCCTGCTGACACAGTTAGCGGAGTTCAGACATCGAGCAGAAAGGCAGATCCTAGATCAGACTTAAATCTGCTCTCCAAGTTAGAACAAGAAACCTTTGAACCATGCTGCGCTGAATTGCACCCAGCCGGACTTGACACATGAAGTGTTTTTTTTTTTTTATGTGGGATACTGGTAGTAAACAAACACTTGGTGTGTAAGTGCTACCATGAAAAGAAAAGATATTATGTTGCTTTTATCACACAGAAAGGTGCAAAGACTGTATTGTGTAATTTGTTGTTGTGAGAACGCTTTTGTTTTGCTCAGGACAACTTGGCCTGAAAGGTCTTGCGCTTTTTATTTTTGCAAATATGCGCTGCCTTAGCAATTACCTTATCTATTGATTAAAAAAAATGTTGACTGTTTTAAAGCACTTTGCATCTTACCTTTAAATGAAAACAAAAATTCTTTATATTATGCATCCAAAATACGTTTTTGTTTACATAATACATGTGTAAACTGTATATTTATTATGTGGATATAAATACAAATAAATGCATGCATATAATTAAGAAAAATGCTGAGTTTACATTTATATTTAAGTATAATATACACTATACACTTTTTAAACTTTTCAAATATATATTGTACGTTTGTATATTTATGTATACATAGTACACACATTATTATTTATCGTGATTTTAATCATGCACAACGTATTTGTGAAGTTTATATATTTAAAACAGCTCTCAGATGTAGTTTAAAGATAAAAAGCATAAATACGAAGCATTGTTATTGTTCTATTCCAGGCTTTAAGAGAAAGGAGTTCCGAGGGAAACTAGCCATCGCCATCACTGCAAACTTCGTCAATCGCAACACGACAGCCGAGGCCAAAGTGGAGGAGATCAGCGGAGTGGCCTTCATCTTCAACCAGAAGTTCTTCTTGGAGCTCAAAGAGGAGACAGGTGTGGGAAGCTCCTGCATTCTTTAAAAATGATGACACGTTTCTTAGTGTTTTTGAAATACAAATTACATAATACATATGCTGACACATTATTAGCATGAGCGTGTAATGGTTCCACTCCTTAAAGTGAGCAAAACCGCACCGCAATCATCATCTGAGGCAGATGCCATTTTGAATATGCCCTCATCAAAGTTAATAATAGAGCTTAAATCATGGTGCACCAGCAACAAAACAAGTCGCGCAATCATGCTAATGGACCTCATTTATCTTTTGTACAGGCATTGATTTGGAAAACATTGTCTATTACAAGGACAACACGCACTACTTTGTCATGACTGCAAAGAAACAGAGCTTGCTGGACAAGGGTGTAATCATCAATGTGAGTAAATATTTGCGTAATATGAAGTAATTATAGATTTGTATGTTCATTTGTAAAGCATGCCTGCATCACTTGTTGTAGTGATGTGTTTTTTATTTAATTTTATGTAGTTTTCATTTTGACATTTCTTTTAGCAGCAAGGTTGGTCTTTATTAAATAGTATAAGCTTAATTAGCAAAAATGTGAAAACAAGCATTTGCGTTTCCTATGGTGAATATATTCGTCATCCTATGAAGTATTTTACTCACTGAAAGCATTAGAGCTTTTGTGTTTATTGTGAAGAGAAAGCTTTGTGTTTTATGTCTGTGTCAGACATGGAGTATTATACAGGATATTACAGCACAGAGTGATTGAAGCTCTTTGAGTGTTTGGAGCTCGTCTGGAGTTTTGCCCTTGGACAACGGCTCTAGCACTCACACCGGAGACTGTAAAAACCTGACTCATCACTCATATAATAATGGCGATGATGCTCTTGTGCAATCCACTTAACTTTTAAGCTGCTTGGCATTCATATTTGCCCCATTGTTTTGACTTGATAGATTTGTTTGTGATTACTTAACATCCTGCACGTGCACCTAACACTGATCTCAGTTATCACTGTGGTCATAAAATGCGTTTAGATTGTTGCAGAAATTTAAAAATGAATACATTTTTTAATAAATATTGTGATAAAGTATTTGTTTTCTCTGTTTTTCCCAGGACTATATTGAGACTGAACGGCTGTTGGCGAGCGACAACGTAAACCAAGAGGCTTTGCTGTCTTACGCCCGTGAGGCTGCAGATTTTGGCACAAACTACCAGCTTCCTTCTTTGGACTACGCCATCAACCACTACGGCCAGCCAGATGTAGCTATGTTTGACTTCACCTGCATGTACGCCTCTGAGAACGCCGCTCTGGTGAGGGAGAAGAGTGGCCATCAGCTGCTGGTGGCGCTGGTTGGAGATAGTCTGCTGGAGGTAGGTGTATAGTTACAATTTTAATTTGATCAGGTTTTCTAATTTAATTGGGATTTTAAAAAAAAAGGTACTATCACATATTTGAATGAGTTATGCATTGCATGTTATCATAACAATTAGAATAAAACATGAATGTTAGGATATTGTTCGCTTTAATAACAATTCATTAGTTTATTTTTATTTATATATATATATATATATATATATATATATATATATATATATATATATATATATATATATATATATATATATATATATATTTGACTTTGAGTCATTATTTGTGGACCCCATAGTATGTCTGAAATATGGAAAATGTCTAAACACAGGAAAAGAGAGTTTACTTTAAAGTTGAAATATTCCTGATTATTTCAACATGCCACTTCACTGTACGGTGTTTTGTTTAGAGTAGCCTGTAAACATGCAGCGTGTTCTCTGTCTCATTGGTCTTCAGCCTTTCTGGCCCATGGGTACAGGATGTGCTCGAGGGTTTCTGGCTGCCTTCGACACGGTGTGGATGATAAAGGGTTGGGCTCAGGGCAAATTGCCTCTTGATCTTCTGTCGGAGAGGTGCGAACACACTCCATCAACCAATGACATTTGGTCATGTCTATTAATCATTTATTTTGTTTGTCTTGACCTAATGTCCTTTTTTTTTTTGTTTGTTTTGTTGATCATAGGGAGAGTATCTACAGGCTGCTGCCTCAAACAACTGCCGAAAACATCTCAAAAAACTTTGAACAGTACACCATAGACCCGGCCACACGTTACCCCAACCTCAACTCCACCTGCGTGCGCCCACATCAGGTGACACCCACGCGCGTTATCTGTCTAATCCACATCAAATGTTGACTACTGTAGTGATATAAACCTGCACGCATCTGTCTTCCTGTGAATGCTGAACTTCCTGTCTCAGGTGCGGCATCTGTACATTAATGGCGCGCAGGACTTGAGTTCTCTGGAGCGCAGTGGACCCACACGCAGATCTGTAAACATCTCTAGACGAGGTAGATTTGGAGTTGTGCATCTTACAAGATGGCAGAAAATTTGACTGCCTGATTCTCTTTGGTTTAAACAGTCCTTTCAGGGACTGCAATCGAAGAATCAATGCAAATTCAAGTAATCCCTGCATTTGGTTTGCAACAACTTGCGATTTTGTCTTATTTCTGCATTTCCACTTTAAATTGATGGAAAAAGAGAGCAATATCAGGTAATGATTCCCCTTGATTCGTGCTGCTGTTGACACAATAGCTCTTTATAATACTTCATATTGAAAATCAAGCTTGTTTCATATTTACAATAATTGGAAAATAGTGATGGGACAAGATCCATATTTGTTTTATACTGGCTCACCTGGATAAGGCCTCACAGGAACAATAATTCCCACACCCTCTACTCAATCGAAAGGGTCGTGTTACATGACGGCATGGGTCAACAAAAGCATGTGTGCACTCAAAGCGAATCTTATCACACACTCTATATAAAGTGTGTGTGTGTACATATACAAACACATTTAGCAGACACTAAAGCCACGAACAAAAGCAATTGGTCACAGAACCAATATATTATATAATGCCAGATTTATTATACATCTAGATTACACACGCCCCCAACAATAGAAGTCTTTACTTATTTGACCACAAAAAATAAAAAGTAGTTTTCTAAATTAGTGCACTTTGAAACAATAGATATTTAATTTAATATTGTAGTTATGTTTTTCAAACAGTTGTGCTGCCTAATATTTTTGTGGAAACTGTCCTACATTGTAGGATTCTTTGAATTTTTTTTTTTTTAAAGGAACAATATTTAATAGAAATGTTTTGTTAATAAATACGACTGCATGATTATGACAAAAATCTTAATTATCGTTTATTCCATAGTTTGAAGCATGCCATATTTTTTTCGATGAAAATAAGTAGAATACTAGGTGAATGCTTATACTATGCTTTACTATAGTTTTAAGCCTCAAATGTCAATTATGCATTGAATTGGTTTCTTTAAATAAAGGAAAAATATGCACGGTGTTACAAACCTTTTGGATAACCTGTAGGAAGAAAACAATCACACCTTAAGCACGCAGAATAACATAAATAGACTGAACAATTAATTGCCTTTTTGAACAATTACATAATTGTGGCATCTGTAATTAAAGAATTTATTTGCAAAAGTTAGGGTTTTTTTTCCTTTTCAAAAATCATGTTTTCATGTTTGTTTTTCTCCCAAGTTATTTTAGTCAGTAATCTTACTTTTGAGCAGTAGTGTATGTCACTGGCAGGTATTATAAAGAGCTGTCAACATTATAAATTTGATCTGTCTCTGAATACATGTGTATTGGATTACAAGTTTCATAATTAAAAAACGAATGGCTGTGAAGCTCCTAACGATGGTGCTGTATTGTTTCCAGAGTCCGAGGTGCGTCCCAGTCGGCTCCTGCTGTGGTGTCAGAAGCAGACCCAGGGCTACAGGGGAGTGGATGTGAGCGACCTCACGACCTCCTGGAGGAGCGGCCTGGCTCTGTGCGCCCTCATTCACCGCCAGCGGCCGGACCTCATGTGAGCGAGACATAACACGCAAACCGGGCTATCATTCGGTCCCATGATCGCACCCTCGTACGGTTTGACAAGCGCTCCATTATTTGGCGGCTCTTTGATGTCGCACACGTGGCGGTTTCTCCTTCCCTAAACCATCAAAACAAGTTGTTTGCTTTTACTATAGAACAATAGCTTTGATATTCCAACTTCACTTCCCCTGCAGCTTAGTAAAAGTAGTTCAGTTCACTTCAATAAGGCGATTATTTACGGAAGAGAAACATTTAATTGACCAAAAAAGAGGAAGAGTTTACATTTATAATTTGCATTGGTAATTACATCATTTTCACACTTTGTGTCATAATTCTCGCTGCTTCTGGATGTGAAATTAAATGTCAACGAGGTGTTATTCATCATAAATCACCTTGTCCAATTATTACACGGTTCTGTGAGAGCTTTTAATAAATATTATGCATCACTAGGGATACAGAGCGCTTGAACACAGCTTCTTGGAATGGCATCCAGCCCTGATAAGATTTTTTTTTTCCCCGTTTTCTCTCATTTTATTTGCTTATGTATCTCACTTCTGTGGTTTCATCTCTCTCTGTCTAGTGATTTTGACTCTCTGAATGAGGCAGACTGCGCTAAAAACAACCAGTTGGCGTTTGACGTGGCAGAGCGGGAGTTTGGCATCCAGCCGGTCACCACAGGAAAGGAAATGAATGCCGAACGAGGGCCAGACAAGCTCATTATGGTGCTCTACCTCTCTAAATTTTACGAGATGTTCCGCAACTCGCCTCAATCCGTCACAGGTACCACAATAAAAACCAGAAAGAAGTTTGAAAGTCTAGTATAATGCCGTAGTCTGAAATATGACGTAAATGTACTTATGTGCCTTTTAAATAAAGCCTGGGTTTTATTTTATCTACTTAAATGCACTTTATTACAAATTAATTGTGTGATGATCTCCAGTGCAGACTGTTTTTGATCATTTGAGCAGCTTGTCCATCTCTGGACATCCAAATATTCAACATTTGTCACAAGACTTACATAGATTAAATGCTGCATTAGGCAAATGTCATGTTGAGGAAGATTTTTTTTATGTAGTGGTCTGGATAGTGCTGCATGACTCAGAGTAAGGCATTTTAAAAATGTTGGCATGCAGATGTAGCTTACAGATTGTGAGGCTGTGTGTCATTGCTGATAGTGTGAATGCGTTTTCTCACTTTAGGCGTTCTCCAACTTATGCTGCAGCATCATTTTATAATGGTTCAGGGTGCTTATTAATATAATTTAATATGTAGAATGAATAATTTTGTTGTTGACAAAGTTTTTTTTTTTGTTATTATTATTATTGTATGCATCTCAATACTAACATTTGTACAACTAAAAAAACGTTAGTTGTAATTTTATATTACATATTTGATCATAATTTTTATATATAATATATATTTCTACCACTTATGCTATTGTTATTGTAAAAAAAATACTGTTATTCTATTCTATTATTATAATTATAATACAATTATAATATTTTAACATAAATATTATAAAATTATATAATTTAATGTTCAATTAAGAATTTTTTTTACGTGAATGTGTGTGTATATATATCTAAAAAAATAGTTATTTAAATAATTAAATATGAGTGAGAGAGATTCCACACACATATCTTTAAATATATTTTTAATTCATTTATTTATTCATTTATATCATTATTATAACAAATATCAAAGGTACACTGTCCTGCTGCAGCATTCCTGTTGATTTGCATTAACATACACCAGAGTATGATACTGAACCAGAGTTTTGTGGTGTTTGCAGGTGTTCCCAAAGAGACTGATGCAAATAATGAAGAATATTCATCAAAGACCACAAACTCTCTTTACAACTCACTAAATCACGCTCTGCCTCGGAAGAGAATCCCAAAGGTAGCATTTTGTCCTGTTCGCTTAACTAATGTATACTGAGCCTAACACATCTTAACCTAATAAAGTGTAAAACACTAACTTCTGTACCCCAAGGTCGACAAAAAGTTGGAAGACAATGACAACAAAAAGAGGAAGAAGGCCATCAGTCATCTGGAGGAAGTATGTCCTATAAATATTTTTTCTAATCACCCACAGTTTATTGCTTTGTTTTTGCTGATCAGTCCATTTTTTTTCCCCCAGCTAATGTCCAATCAGAGTGCGCCCCCTGTTGGCGAGAGAGAGGAGCAGAAGGAAAATAAGGTGCGCTCTATGGCCACTCAGCTGCTGGCCAGGTTTGAGGAGAATGCGCCAAGCTGTGGTGTGCGCAGACAGGTACGGCTCCACTTCTTCTTTCTTCAGCCAGTGTCCATCAGGAGACATTACTTCATCTGTGATCCTTAAGATCTCTTTAGCTGCTCAAACGATAACAGGAAGTATATTGAACCTCTGTAGTTGGTTGTTGTAGTAATTTAGAAACGTAGACCGTAAACTGCTCATGTGGCACCGATACTCTGGAGTCAGTAGGATCTCTCATCTAATCCGGCTCCTGAACCGTGCCTGTAATCCCGAATGAATACCTGTCTTTGTGCAGCGAAAGTAAATCCTCTGCTTCATTAGACGCAGAATATTTCAATTTGGATGCCTGATGGTGCATTTTATTTGTCACGGAAGAAAGTGCAAAAATAATGCTGTGAATTTGGGATAGTTGGTTTCGTTCTTTCAAGGGTTGTTGGTAGAAAAAGTTATGAATATAATGCATCAAGTATACTTTTTATTTATTTATTTATTTTTTAAATCATATAGAATCAACTACAGAATGGTGTAAGTTACCATATATTAATGTATTATGATCTTACATGAATAACACTTGTATATTTATAATTGTAAAAATTTCTCCCAATGCCCCTGCTGTTTTCTGCAGCCGGCTTTCCTTTTTTGAGATTAGCAGCGGTCATTAAGTGGTCTGGCAGCTCAATTATAGGCTTAAAGAATGTAGGTCGCTCATGCAGTGTTAATACTTCATAACTGACTATGAGCAGCTATTGAACTTTCTGTGCAGTGATGTTGAGTTGTTGATCATAAGCCAATCTGGGGTCTTAAGCATTTAATCCGTTTCATTAACTCTCACGTTAACTTTCCTTTTTCTGTGGCTTTTCTGGCTTCCCTCTGATTTTCTTTTCCTTTCTGCATCTTCTATCTCTTTGTATCTCTCCGGGTGCAATGTTACCAAAACTAGTCTGAATATGAGGCTGACAAACCCGTATCTTTGGACATGACAGAAAACCCACGCTTTGCCAAACCTAAGAGCGAGCCGGCACCCCCTCCACCAGCTCCACCCAAACCTAAATGGCAGGTATGCTCCTCCAGCGGGAAAGATGTGTCCAGTGCTAACGTGATTCATACAAGATGTCACTAGATCGACATTTCCTAGAAAAACATTCCTATCTATCAATCTGTATTTGTTTTACCGCATTCTGTCATACATTGATGTTCCAGAAACAACAGTGCATGTTGATACAGAAACACAAATGGTGCGAATCATATTAAGTGTCATTTATGTGGTATGTGGACAAGAACAGCCATATAAAGTTTGAATTGTAATTTTTTTTTTTTGTAAAAGAATATTTTATCAACTATTATAATAACAAAAATAAATACATGAAATGCATCAATTCAAAATTAAACATATATACACACACACACACACACACACACACATATATATATATATATACATACATATATATATATATATATATATATATATATATATATATATATATATATATATATATATATATATATATATATATATATATATATATATATATATACATATATATATATAT
>NC_056723.1:9042596-9047800 GCF_018831695.1 Puntigrus tetrazona
TTTATACATGAAAATATTTATTTTAATGATTAAAAATGTTATTTTGTACAAGATCTCCATTTTTATTTTTTTTTAAACGTGTATATTACTTTATAGTTAATTTAGAATTATTAGAAATATTACTGAACTGAATTATTAGAAATATTACTGAACTTACTATATTAAATCATATTGATATATAACAATATATAAATATGAATAACTTAATATACGTTTATCTATAAAATACAAACATATGCATGTGGGAATAATATTTATTATTCATAATTTAAATATAATTTTATATAATTTATATAAATTGAGATTTGTAATTAAAAATAATTTTATCATCGTTACTGCTCTAACTTAATTTTAATATATAATTGAGCTACTTTTCAGTTTTTAATGCACATCCTACCTTCTAAATGACAGCATAATTTAGAAGGTCATTTAGAAACGACTGGCAACCCTAATCTCCACCCTTATGATAGAATATAAATATTTATCATGCATTCTTGCAGTAGGTCTGTGTGTCTGAATTGCAAGTCAGTTGCCAAGGGGGTTTTATATCTCTGTATTACAACATTGTGGTGCGTTGATAACACAAGCTAATCATATTTTTGGAGTGCGTGGTTGATGCGTTTTGTTCTGTTACTCAAAGATTTCATGTGGCACTGCCGACTGCCACCAATGGGATTAAGCCGTCTAGCCGGTAGCCAGGGCCTGGCTGTTATCTGGCTCCATGCACAGCCTGGTTTGGGAGGCAGGAGCTGCTGGGGGTGAAGGCCTCAGAGGATTACGAAACTCCTGATATTCATTTTTGATAAAAGCCTCGTTACACAGTTTCAACCTTTCAAAAAACGGGCCGTACATGCCTTACCTGTCAGGTGCAAGCCAGTTTTACAGCATTTACAGTGACCTTGGAAATGGAATGCTACTTAATCGCTCTTTTTAAATGGTTAGGCAAATCCTCCTGAATCAGTTCTGAGGTCTGTGATTCTGTTTGCGTCTCTGTCTTTTGAATAATGCTTGTATTTGCATGCATGATGCACGTGCGTGGGTGCGCTTGTGTGTTCGTAGGAGGGGAAAGATTGATGGAGGCCTCGCTGCCCAGAGGCAAGTTCAAAGCCCCATTCATCAACGTCCCTCTGAGGCTGAAAACACAGAGGAGAGATAGATGACTTCTGTCTTGTCAGCCTCGGATTTTACTTGGATTGGGTCAGTCATAAAGTCGCACCATGTTCATACGCGACATTAGGGATTTTTAATGATGATGAGATAATCATGTGCTGTGATCAATTAGCATAGAATAATGTGACAATAATCGAATGGAATCTTGACTAATAAAATCTCTTGCATGAATACGATTTGTTTTAAAAAAAAAACAAAGTAGAATCGGTGCGTATCGGTTTTCTATAGTCTTTAGTAACAACATAATTTGAGCTGTTTGTCAAATAGATTTTTCACAGACTGCTTATGATTAACGGCCTTAGGTTGCCAACCTATTGATCTCAAGACCATTATCCACTTTATGAATGGACCGGATGATCTCACTGGTCATCTGTCACATTTGTCATATATAATAAGTGCTGTTATAGTATTTTAATGCTTTGAAAAGGGAGAGTAGTTAGAGCTGTGGAAATATAGCCTCAAACGAAGTCTCCCATGTTCACCAAGATTGTATTTATTTGATAAGAACTATAGTAAAAACAGTAATATTGTTGATTGTTATTTCTGTGATCATTACTGCAGTCTTCATTGTCACATGATCCTTCAGAAATAATTTTGATAAGCCGATTTGATGCTTACCATTAAGCATTAAGATGACATATTTCTCACTAGTATCAATGTCAACAATGTGCTGCTTAATATTTTTTGCAGTAACCTTGATGCTTATTTTTTTTTTTTTTTTTTTTTTTACAATAACCCCTGGTTTCACAGATGAGGCTTAAGCCTAGTCCTTGAGATGTTTCAAGTGAAAGAAACTTGCACTGACTGATCTTAAAACATTTTAGTGCTTTTGTTTTGTCTTAAGATGCACACCAGTAATGCTTTGTCATGTTTATAAAAAATACTTGAATGCCCTAATTGAAATGTGAGTTAATCCTGGCTTAAGCTAAAGCCTATCAATTAAACCAAGCCAAACAGTTCAAAAGGATTGTGTTTTAAATAAAATGGTTTGTGACATTATAAATGTATGTGCATTTTTATCCATTTAATGCATCCTTGCTGAATAGAATTCATTACTTCCAAAATGGTGCCAAACTTATAGTTTGATCTGTGCGAGTCTGTGGTATTTTCAGTGGCAGTTACAGTCTTGTTTGTGTTTTGTTCTCTAAACAAAGGTGAGAGTTTGCAGCACAGTAGTGTCGGAGGAAGTCCTCTGCTCTTGTTGGGGTGATGGTCTTGGCTAGGCATGTGGGTTTGAAGCAGTAAAGCCTAGTTTCCTATGCTGCTAAATGAAGCTTCCTGTTCTCATTACTCTCAGGGGCTCGTCTGTGTTTAAGACATACAGTCGGGTTCACAAAGAGGCATAAAGTAGGAGAGGGGAAGACTTAGTTTATCTTTCGTTACACTCGTTTTATGTTATGTTTCCTGCTGCTTCACTGTCTGTTGGCTGAGCTTTTTTTTTACCCACAGTTTCCTCCCTGACTTCCCCCAGCCAGGCTTAATTTAGCGAATAAGTGCAGCCACACATCAAACCAGACAGTGTCCTCTGTATTCTTTGCCGTGTGGAGATCTTTACTAACAAAAATGGTGTGGGTTCACCTCACTGTCCGTATCCACTTTATCTTACTGTTCTATCATTGTGCCCTCAAGCAAAGCACTTAACCCTAGTTTATTCCAGGAGCACTGTCTTTGCAATTAGAGTGTTGTAGGTCACACAGGATGAGGTGTCCACTAAATGATAAGTAACTCAAGCTTGAGACTGATGGATACGAGAGGTCACTGTCAGGTTCTGCATTGCTGTCCAACTCGGAAACCCTACACTTCCACCTCGTAATTAGGGACTACAAGTAAAAAGTCAAGTAAATAAGCTAAATTTGACTTTTTTAACCCGGGCCTGAGGGTATAGATTTATACTTCAGGCATTCCGCAGGTTAATACACAAATGAGTATTTTGCCATCATTTACTCACCCTTATGTCATACCAAACTTGTATGTGCTTGTTCATACTGCTCCTTTTTTTTCAACACGAATGGTGACCAGGGGTTGTTAAAGGGTTATTTCTTCCCTAAATAAAAATTTTGTCATTAATCACTTACCCCCTTGTCTTTCCAAACCTGTAAGAGCTTTGTCCGACTTCGGAACACAATTTAAGATATTTTTCGTAGTCCTAGTGCCGAACAATTACCACTGTCAAGGTGCAGAAAAGAATGGAAGACGTCATCTAAATGCTCCGTCTGCCATCAGTGGTTCAACCATAATATTATGAAGCTTACGACGTTATTCACAGATTCGGTACCTTAACATAATCGCAGCGCTATATTGGACCTCATCAGCTGAATGCACATAGCATACGCTGTTCTGTGTTAAACGCAATGGAAAGATACATGTTCTCGGACAAAGCTTTTAAGGGTTTGGAACAACATGGGTTGTAAGTGATTTAATGACAAAATTTTCTTTTTGGGATGGAATAACCCATTAAGCTCAAAAAGCAGTCCAAATTACCTATGTGTGATTGGCTACATGCTCTTTAACGAGAAGACACATGGGTGTATTTGCAAGTCATGATATAAGATGCAACTTTAAATTTCTAACTCTCCCGTATGCTTCTGTGTGAACGCTCTGTGAAAAGCATAAAGAAATTATTATAGTAGCCAATCACAGCCTGCTTGGTGTGAGAGTGGAGACTGCAAGAACTACAGACACGCATTGACAAGCGCTTGTGTGAGGAGGTAATTTAATTAATTTAGTTTAAGAGAACTCATTTTTATCTGTCATTCATCTCTGGAGAAAAAAACAACACACGCTGGACAAAGATGGAGCTTTCTAGAGCACCGTC
Organism: Puntigrus tetrazona; assembly: GCF_018831695.1. Lineage (NCBI taxonomy): Eukaryota > Metazoa > Chordata > Actinopteri > Cypriniformes > Cyprinidae > Puntigrus > Puntigrus tetrazona. Next base: position 9,046,582 of record NC_056723.1, read on the forward strand.
AACTGTCTGCGTTTGCACACATTCTTAATTTGGGTCTTTTGAAAGACTATGCGTTCAACTATACGCTTTCACATGATTTTAAAGTAAACAAAGTATTGTGTGTAGTAAGGAGTGTTCACATTTACCGTTATTTGGCAGATTTTCAGGCCAAATGCAATCGCTGAATAGAAATATGTGCAATCTAAAATTACATTTTGCAATACTTTTTTTTTTTAGATATTCATCAAAATGTGTAACGCCTTCTTGTGCTGAATACAAAAGATAGGTTAGTCACATAGGTTTGGAATAACATGAGGGTGAGTAGATGATGCAATCCTAAATCTTTATGAATCATTATCTTCCTTTCGATTCCTATTCCTAATTTTTAACAGCAAATCTAGAGCAGCTGTGATGGAATAATACACATTTGACTAATATTCTCCATATTTTAATACACGCTTCTGTTGGCAAGGAGGCCTCAGGCTTAAACCATAGTACAAAGTGGGATTCTGAGAGCGTAATGGGATCTATGGCTTACATACTGTGAGTTCTGCCTGTGAACTTGCCATCACCATGGAAACTCTTTTTATCTGCTTGCCGTCTACGTGAATGATTGGTTAAGCCTTCAGGAGATCTCATTGGTTGTGTTGGGTTTTGTACTTGCGATGACTCCTTTTGAAGAAGCCTTCAAGCTTTTTCCAATCTTCTGCTGTTAAACCCCTTGCTTGAATCTGCATTTGACCTAACAAGCCACACGAAAACAGCCCTCCCATTATTTCAGGAACCATCAGAAATATGCTGTGCTCCCAATTGGGGGGCCCACGGGCAATTCTCCAAAATCGTGCCATTGAGAAAAATTACCACATCCTCTTATTGTTTGTCTGGACTTGTTCTATCTCCTGATCAAGCCTGCATTTCCGCTGAGTAATGACTATCTCCATTCAGGCTAAATGGCAGGTCATAAGAGCTCTGTGAGGAACGGCTGTTGTCAGAGCGTTCTTCAACCGTGGAAGAGGATCTCGCTCCTCACAGCCGTTCAGTGTGCTCTCATGTCTTTTGATGCCAAATCCCAACATCTTTTTAGGGCTTAAAGGCTCTTCCTTCCAGACACGGACAACCCAGATTAATGATATGGATGGAACGGTGCTCAAAGAGGCTTGTGTCTCAATCAGCTTTTAGTCATTTACCCAATGTGATAATCTAGTATGTTATCTAAATGTTGTTTTGCTGTGATGTGTGT
>NC_056723.1:9047864-9055339 GCF_018831695.1 Puntigrus tetrazona
AAACAAACAAGTTTGTTACTGTGCCTCTCGTACTTTTAATGCTATTATCCTATTTTACGCTGAAACACCCTCTTGAGGTCAGAAAGTGCACAGTTTAGCAAGTCTCGTGAGGTTTTGTGGAATTTGTTTGTGACAGCATGGCTTGCTCATTTGACTCTTAACAGAAGAACATGAAGCACAGTGATAGTTTTATTCTCAGGTATTTACAAACAGAATTAAAGAAACGAAACACTCAATAGTCAACACTCAAAGGTGACTTATTCTGAATCCATTGTTGATGTTAGTGAACGAATTTGTATATGAATAAGCATTAATAAAAAACATCAATAAAAACAGTAGCATACTTAAATATATAAAACTTTATATTTTTTCAGTTGCTCGTCCCCATTGATAGTGCATAGTGGGTTTTGTTTTGTTTTTTAGGTCACTTTAAGTATAACACTTGATTATTTCATCACCATTATTTCATAATTTAACTCTCCACAGCAGAAACTTGATGATAATATTGCACTTCATATTTTCTGTGCTTGTTGCATCAGTCTCTCTTTCTGCCTGAATCTTCTTGTTATGCCAGCAACCCACCGATCCCTCGTGATGTAAGCTCTCTTGAGGCCTGAACTCATTCAGATTCAGAACTCAAGCAGTCTTTTTTTTCCCACCCAGTGCTGTTCTTTTCACTCATCCTGCTTGGCAACAGAAAAAAAATATCTCTTTTGAGTCAGATCTGTTTTTAGTGACACAGTGTTCCTCGCCACAAATTACTCAGAGTAGGAGTAGACCTTTTTCCCAGATTTGAGGAGAAAGCTGGTGTTTCTGAGGTGCTGTGATGTAATAATGTTTGTGAGTCACTTCCTGCATGTCCTTTTCAGTTGTCTCATCAAAATCAAAAGGGAAATTTTTTGGCCAGCATCGCTTGATTTTAGAACTGGTCAAAAATTGAAGTAAAAATGTTCAGAAAATTGGGATGCGTGATAGTTTGTGATTTATTTATTTATTTATTTTTACTTATGCAATTTACAAATATGCAATTATTTTTAAATTACATACATACCATATACATAAGAATTTGAAAGCTTTTGTCCACCATAGGATGAAATAATTGTCTCACAGTTCTGATAATAATAACTCACAATTGCAAGATAAACTTGCAGAGTCTAAATTGATGTATATAAACTTGCAAATGCAAGAAAGAATGTGACATTTTGAAATCTGTGGTAGAAAAAATAATTTTGAGGTAAACTTTGATTTGCAAAAAAAGCTTGTATCTTGTCATTCTGTTTGAGTTAATTTTTGAGCTAGTTTTATAAATTACCTAAACCTTTTGCAGAGAGCTAAAAACAAAAAAAAAAGTTTTAAAATGACTGAAATTTGTGTAACTCTTCTTTTGTATGTTTTGGATCTAATGTTGTTGATAATGTGGCTTTGTCATGCCTCTTGTTCTTGTGGCAAAAAAAAACTACACAACCCCAAATTTTCTCAGTAGGAAGGCTAATTTACATCATCTGATGTGGACACACCATTGCCATTCAATGCTGCCGTTTCCCACACTTGTTTCCAACGCAAACACACTCCCTTCCCCCCTTCACCTCATGTCTCGTGCCCTGGAGCCCGACCAAATGCAACCTCACATCTGGAGTGCTGGTTTAGTCAGGCCTGTCTGGGGTTAAACATAATCGACCGTAGATGACCCAGTCTGGAGTTACTACTCGGTCGCTGCAGAATCTGCTCAGTCTCTGGCAGGATTACATCTCGAGCATGTTTTGTAATGTTTGTGTGCTATATGTGCTAATCGAGGCTACAATGTGCAAAAAGCCACGTTGCGTATCCTTTATATTGTTTGATATATTGCGGTGTAAGGCTATTTCTGGCTAGTCAAGCATTCTCCTTGTGAATCCCTCATTGTTTGGAGCACTTCACTCTGGATAATGTAACACTTAAATCAAGGAGTTAACGAAATTGCTTTCTTTGGCAACAAAGAGCAAAACCTGAGCCAGAGAAGTGTGCAAGGCCTCATTACCTGCCTGGCTAATGAATCTCCACACAATGCCAGGAGGTAGCTCGTCATGACTTCCTGTGAATCAACATGCCTTTAAGCTAATTGGAGGGTGCGGCTGGAAGTAGGAAAATGAAGAAGTGGGGCAAACGGGTCTTGGTGAGCGATAAGATGTTCATTGGCAAAGCTACTGAGCACTTCAGATGTGGGGAAATATTTTAATAAGCTCCTTCAGCAGAGCACAAGCCGTTGGATTGTTTGAACATTGTTATGTATGTTTAGCACTTTATTGGAGTCAAACTACCAGTCAAAAGTTTGGGGTCAAGTTGGAGCCAAAAGTCTCAGATATATAGCGAGACACGGGGCCATTTCGCTTCAGGCATAGACCTGTCCCTTCCCCCTGTCTCTCTCTTCCACTTCACTTCCTGTCTAGCTACTGTCCAATCAAAATAAAGGCATGAAATGGCAAAAATAAATATTGAGAGGAAAAGAAATTGGGGGGTAAAGATTCAAAGGGATGCATTAAATAGATTTAAAAAAAACATATATTTTTATAAATAAATGTTGTCCAAAGAATATAGGAAAAAAGTATCACACTTTCAACAAAAATGTCAAGCAACAGAAAAACAGTTCATTCATGAAACTCTACATGGCTTAGGCTAACAGGTCTTTAACATAACTGTTGATTATTCACAACGTTAAAATAATTACCTCAAGCTGATTCATGTTGCATATGCAGCCAATGAGCTTACTGCATCACGTTTAAATGTTTATTGACCATAATGAGCAAATAAGCATATTAGAATGAATTCAGAAAGATCATGGACAAATTACCTTTTTTTGTTTAAATGTTCAAATAGAAAACATTTTAAATTGCAATATTTTTGGTCAAATTAATGAAGCCTTTGAGAGCACAACAAACCTAAAGTCAAACATTTAAAAAAAACAAAGCAAAAACATACCGACCCCAAATTCTGAACATTTTCATTGTATAAATGATTAATTTGTCATTGCATATACAGTATCCTAAACAAAGTATCAATTCATTTACATTTTTCTTCTTGCAGCTGTGTTGTGGTAGAAGAGCACCATGCTGTAGACATTGATGTTTACCACTGTCCCAACTGTGATGTCCACCATGGGCCCTCTCTGAGTATGTATCCACTTTTTGGAATCTATTGATTCACCCTTACTACTACATTTATATGAAGTTCTGAAGATTTTTCTGTTCCCTGTCAGGAATTGTAATTATCAGACTAATTGTCTGATGTAGGCAGGAACTGGTTTAAGAGGTTTCACAGCATGTCTAGTCAGCTGAAGTGTTGTGATCAAGGAGTGGTGCACAAAAGATGTTTTAGACTTGTGGTAGTCTGGTAATGACTGCGGTATTGTTTTGAGGCCAGACGTATTGAGTTCTCTCTGCCTGATTTTACAGTGAAGAAGCGAAGAAACTGGCACAGACATGACTACACGGAGCCAGATGATGGCAGTAAGCCAGTGCAGGCTGGCACTTCTGTGTTTGTGCGGGAGCTACAGGCCAGAACCTTCCCCAGGTAAGTGTGCCAGCTGTGGGAAACCAACACCATCGTGACAAAGCACTCCAGTGCTTGGTGCTGCCTATGATGCCACAAGATACATATGCTTAGGTTCTCTGAAAACCAGTGTTTATTGTGGCATTTTCTAGAAATCTGTTTCGTGCAAAGTCAGGTCTTGACTTAAACAAAATGTTAGCTCTATGAATCTTTACAAAGAATGCAAAAGTGGAGAATAAACTTGCTCTCTAATCTGTAATTCTCTTGTGTTTTAATCTGCAGTGGAGATGAGATCTTGCAGCCAATGCATGGCAGTCAGGTCACCCAGAGATATCTGGAAAGGCATGGCTTCCGCTATCCCATCGCTGTACATAAAATGGAAGGTCTCGGCCTTTGTTTACCTCCGCCAGACTTCTCTGTCAAGGATGTTGAGCGCTATGTCGGTAAGGAGAGAGTGGATCTTCCTTAACACTGTTTCTTTCACCTTCACCTATTGTGCTCTGCATTATAACCATTGAGCAGCAGTGCTTCATGGGTTTAAATATTAATTCCATTAAGAGTTGTCTTCATGTAATGGAGTTGTATTACAGTCCAGCCACTGTGGAGATCAGATGCTAATCTTAGGTGAGTCAGATGGGTCTAACCTTTTAGCAAACATTAATCAACTGATAATGAAATAAGAGTGCAGATAAAAGTGGTGTTCCTTACAGCAGCATAGCAGACCTCATTTCATTGAGAGTCTGGCCCTTACAGTGTCCGCTTACACAGCTGCTATATCTTCTCCACTGAGCTTTGTCTGTAAAGTTTAGGTTACAGCTTACTCCTGTCTTCCACATTTGAGTGTATAATGTATTGTCATCATGATACATGCGGTGATCAGCTGCTCCATTTGGGTCCTGAGGGGGAGTCTGCAGCCCACTGGGAATGAAGTGTGATTATATTGCACTTACAGTAAAGCGACAAAAGGTTTGCTACCGCCACACCTTCCGGTGACCGCATGACACTTTTCACGCCACTACTAATGTATTTAGCCATTTAATCTAGCTGCCTAAATTTTTTTTCTAAAGTTAGCCTTGTTTACTTCATAGAGATAGTTCATACAGATGCAAATAACTGGTAGAAATGTCAACTGCTGGAGGTTTTGGACTGTCATCCTGGACGTGTGCTGAGTGGTCATGACAACGTATAATTTACAAGCATTTCTAAGCATTACGGTTTAAAAACACGTGAATTTCACTATATGCACAGAGACAGTTTCTGACAGTTCTGTCAGAGAGGTGCATGCACGTGAAGACAGTATTGAATGTGTTATTTTGACACTTTTATAAGCCTTGAAATGTTAAATGCACACTTTTGCAAGTATCCATATAAACAGTAGATCTTAACATCTGTGTGGACTGGAAGTTTGTGACTATTTTACTTTCGTATTTGTGACAAATCCTGGAGAAAAATAATATAGAATGAGGAAAATAGTGGGTTTGGCTTTTGTTTTTGTTTTTCCTACTGCAAATTAATTGGATGTAGTAAAGTAGGTGTTTCATAAATTTTTTTTTTTTTTTTTTTTTATTCACCACAAAATTAGCAACGTGCAAATTCTTAGAGCAGAACACTACTTACTGTTTGTTTTGCATGCCATGAGCAAAGAATCAATGCACTTTTTACCTTTTGTTTCGATTGCCCGTGTGGATCTCTGATCTCGGATTGATTTTGATACGGTTTTCACGCCATAATTGTCTGTACAGTTTTCTAAACGATTTTTAGCAACCACCATCAATGCAATGTTTCTTTAGCGTTCCAAATTGGTTTCTAAACAGTCTGCTAAGTGACAATGTCATGCCTAAGACACTCTTTTTAGCTTGTGTAGGATAAAGCTTAAACTCAGTTAAACTTAAAAAGTGTGCTGCTTATAGTTTATAGTCTGGTGATATGCCCACCAAAAAAGAAAAAAAAAGTTACGAACATAAGTTGAATTGCTTGATGAATGTTAAAGTTAACTGCTGTGACGTTACGTCTGGAGCTCACACTAAAAGCTTTAGCTTTCATCCTTAATGCACTTCTGACTGTAAACTGCAGGCTAGCTGCCCAGCTAATTCAGTTAGTTCAATGGGCAGCTAGCCTGCATGGCTCTCCAGCCAGCGAAATCGAACATTGTGGCTTTTTTCCACATTGCCATTCTCTTATGATAAACCGCACTCTCCACCTGCTTTTGGGAAAGTTGCTTTTGTCCCATTCTGCATTGGAAATGTGCCTTCTGAGCTCTTTTGCTGTCTCCAGGACTACTAAAATGTTTGTTGTTGCTTTATAAAATGAGTAATTAATAGCATAAATACTTTAATTTATGCATGTATAAACACACATTACAGTCTTGATGCTTGGATTTTAAATCAAACCCATATTTGTTCTAGCCACCACTGCAGATCTGAATCCATAAAGAATCCAATAGATTTTTATTGCCAGATGTACCTGATCCCAGAACAGCAATAAATGATCTCTTTATGGTCTGCTTTGTGGGATGAGTCTGGTTCTGGCTAGGTACACTAGGGTGCTGTTTGTGTACACAAGCACCAGCTGTCCTGCTTTGTGCAGCTTGATGTTCTTCCTGCCAGTTGTCTCTCACAGTTATAAACATCAGCTAATGTCTCGTTAAAAAAAATGTTTCTGAGGAGAGAAGAGATGGCCCTGGGAAACTTTTTAGTACCAGTCTTTCTTTCATTTAAAATATGCTTTATGGCTATTTAATGATGTTGATTATTGCAATTTATCCCTGTTTAGTTTGTTTGGGTTATGATATCTGTTTTGTGCCCACACATGCACATGACTCAACCTGCTCCTTTTGCTTACAGGAGGCGACAAAGTGATCGATGTCATCGATGTGGCCAGGCAAGCAGACAGCAAGATGAAACTGAGTGCGTTTGTGAAGTATTACTACAGCCCTCAGCGGCCCAAAGTCCTGAATGTCATCAGTCTGGAGTTTTCAGACACCAAGTTAGTATTGTTTGAATGTAATGTAAAGGTGTTTTTTGTTTGCAGATCGCAGATGATAAATTAAATGTCTTGTGTTCAGGATGTCAGAGCTGGTGGTGGTTCCTGATATTGCTCAGAAGATGTCTTGGGTGGAGAACTACTGGCCTGATGACTCTTACTTTCCCAAGCCCTTTGTACAGAAGTACTGCTTAATGGGCGTGAAGGACAGTTATACAGACTTCCATATTGATTTTGGAGGCACATCTGTGTGGTATCATGTCCTGTGGGTAAGTTCACATAAAAAATGTTGGAACCTTCTATTCATTAAAGAATCCTGACAAAAAAAAAAGTAGCATGGTTTTCACAAAATTAAGCCATACAGCAGGAGTGACAGCTGACAATTCAGCATTGCTTTCACAATAAAACCACTTAATGTTTTTCACAATATTCAAGTTTTTACAGTATTTCTGATAATCTAAATGACCCCAAACTTTTGAACCAATCTTATTGTTTGTTTAAAAAAAAAACTAATTGCTGAATTATTTTAATACCAACTAAAATATAGGGATAATAAAGTACTTCTTGACTCCTATTATCTCTAGGGTGAGAAGATTTTTTACTTAATAAAGCCAACCCCAGTCAACCTTGCACTATATGAGGAGTGGAGCTCCTCTCCAAACCAGAGTGAAGTGTTCTTCGGGGAGAAAGTGGACAAGTGTTACAAGTGTGTTGTGCGGCAGGGAACAACTCTTCTGATCCCGACAGGTGAGTTTTATTTTATTTTTAGTAGTAAAAAATTATATATTTATTATATTAAGTGAGAAAATTGCACTTCTAAAGTGTTTTAAATGCGTTATATTCATATTATGTAGCATGATGACATCGTAAAAGCAAATGACGGTGATCCATTCTATTCTGTTCTATTCTATATACAACTTGAGTCTTTGTCAACTTGGCATAGCATCAGGCTTAACCAATGGTGTGAG
>NC_056723.1:9055439-9058030 GCF_018831695.1 Puntigrus tetrazona
ATTTATTAAATAGTTTTTACTTCCTCAAATTACTTTTATTTTTTTATTTTTTTTACTAAAATGTGTTTTTAATGTGGAGTAAGTCTCACTCAAAATAAAAATTTTAAAAAGATACTTGACTGCTTTTGATCAAGCCAGTGAAAATGAGCTAGGTGTGCGTAACGGCGGCCTGAATGTTGATCTCTGTTGCCCTCTACAGGTTGGATCCACGCAGTGCTCACTTCTCAGGACTCCATGGCCTTTGGTGGGAACTTCTTGCATAACTTAAACATAGGCATGCAGCTCAGGTAAAAGCCCGAATTAATTCCTCAATATATTAACCTTGTCTAGACCGTTTCTGCCACTTCTGCTATAACTCGGCTACCTCTCCGTTCACACTGTAGGTGTTATGAGATGGAACGCAGACTGAAGACTCCAGATCTCTTTAAGTTCCCATACTTTGAGGCCATCTGCTGGTATGTGGCCAAAAACCATCTGGAGACCCTTAAGGGTGAGTGGTCAGTTATTCAGCGGTCCGGTGTCAGTCGTTCCTTACATAAATGAATGAAGATTCGGAGTGAAACGTGTTCGTGTTTCAGAGCTGCGGGAGGATAGATGTCAACCTCAGGGTTATCTGGTGGACGGCGTGAAAGCTTTAATCTCATCTCTGAAGACATGGCTGAGGAGGGAGGTGAGAGAACCTCAGTATTTTAATGGCGACGCTCCTGCGGCTGTTACACGTGGTCATTTTGTCTGTGTGTTTCCTCTGCAGGTGACTCAGCCCAACAGTGAGGTTCCAGACAATATCAGGCCAAGCCGTCTCATTAAAGCTCTGACCAAGGAGATCCGCTACCTGGAGGTAAGACGAGCCTGAAGCAGTGGAGTCACCAGACAGTTGTGCCGTTTTATTTCAGTGTTAACAATAATTNTTATTATTATTATTATTATTAGAATTACATTACATTTATATATGTTAGATATTAAATGTGTTATTCTTAAAGGGATAGTTCACCCAAAAAGTGAAAAGTGTCTAATTACTCCAGACCTGTGTTCATCTTTGGAACACAAATTAAGATATTTTTGATCAAATGTGAGAGTGCGTCAAAGATCAAAGTGTTCAATAAAGTTCTGTTTGATTGTTTTCTTTGCGCACAAAAAGTATTAGTCTTATGGAGTATTTTAACGATGTCTTAAGACCTTTATGGGCCTTGAAGCTGTTAGTTGCCTTGTTGTCTCTGGAGCGTCAGAAAGCTCTTGTTCCAAAAATGAACGAAGGTCTTGCGGCATGAGGGCGAGTAATTAAACTATCCCTTTAATATTTTATAAAAATGCACGCAAAGTACATTTTATTACACAGGAAATGTATATTAAAGTTATTAAATATATAACATTTTAATATGATTTTCTTTCTTTATTCCAGTTATGTTAGAATATTAAATTATATTAAATGAAATGTCAGATGTATTTGCTCTTAATTCTTAAAATGTTTCCTTACCATTAAATATTTGACAGTTAATGTAAAGGCTGATTATACGTGGCTGTTAAAGCAACCCGTGGAAGTAAATTGATTTGATGTGTTTTCCTGAACAGGATGAATCGAATAAAGCTGGAAAATCTCAGGGAAGTGACGAGTGCCCTTTAACGCGCTCGTCACTGGAGAAGGGATATCAGGCGCAGCGGGCCGCCCGGCGGCTACGAGACCATCGCCATCGACACCACCATCATCATCATCACAGCCACAAACTGCCCTCTAACCTGGACGTCCTGGAGCTTCACACCCTGGAGGTATTAAAGAGACTGGAGGTCGGCCCTCTCGAGGTGGTGAGTGCATTTTTTTTCCCACCGTAATGCACTGTAGCATTAAGCTCGGATTTCTTGTTCGTTCTCCATAGCATCGTTAGCCTTTCGTCGTTCCTTATCATGTAACTGTAATGCAATGCTATCAAATGATAAGGACATTTTCACCTTGATATTGGATATGTTCACTGCTTTAGCAGCATGCGATTATTATTACTCATTCCCAGAAAAAGAAAAAACTCTCTTCTCTTGTAACAGGACCCAGCCTTCAGCTCTAAAGTGAATGGCAAGTTCAAGAAAGTGTCTTCAGTGTCAGCGGTAGCTGTGGAGGCTAGTAATGACAATGCCCTGCGCCTGGTGCTATGTAACGGCAAAATTATGCGGTGAGGGTCCTTAATTTTTTTTTTTTTTTTTACATATTGACGTCTGTTATAGAACTTTTAGCGTTGAATTCATTAGCAATAATGGTATAATGTCACTGGTGTTGGTATTAACTACTAAAATGTTGGTATTTTACCTCTTAATTCTGGACGTGAAATAGTTTGATTAATGCTAGTTTCTTATACTAGCTATATCTTATTTATTATTATCATCATCTTTTGCATTGTTACAAAACATGCATTTACAGTCATCGAAGCGTAGCATGTTTTACATAATATTAAACGGCACAACTTTCTTAAGATGTTAATCAGCATATTAGAATAATTTCTGAAGGATGATGTGACATTGAAGACTGGAGTAATCATCACATGAATAAAAATAACTCTTTAAATATATATAAAAGGATAATAATATAATAATATCTATTATTAATA
>NC_056723.1:9058130-9060886 GCF_018831695.1 Puntigrus tetrazona
TTTAACTTTTTTTTCCCCATTAGAAAACTTTTAATATTACAATTGCATGCTATTTTGTCTTAATAAAAAATAAATACAGAACTAAATTAATTTTAAACACTACAAGTGAATATAGACATGTAAAATGTATATGATTTATTGAATTTTTATTTTTAAATGCCTTTCTGTAGAAACAAGTAACCAAACAACAGCATAAAAACTGTAAATATATTCTTTTAGACGTTACCGTCTAAATAAGTATGGTTTCATATGTTTCTAGCAACCTAGCTTACCTCAAGGTACTGGATTTCCTTGGTGAGCATTTTAATGAGATGGTTGGGTCTGATATGGTCAGGGACCTCGCTGGCTGGCTCTGTGACCTGGGGAAGATGAGCACACAATAAGGGGCTTGTGCCACAGAGCAAACCTCAGGTTCCCACCCAAAACCACTGACACCAGACACCGGTCCCTGTGGGACACCCCTCGCCCTCATTATTCCAACAGGGTTTATAATGTACAATGGCAGGTGGTTTTAGTGTAAATTTTTTACGTTTGCATTTTATATGATGCAGTTTCTGGTGTGGTAAGCCAACTATTTCCTTCACCTCTCTCTTTAGCCAGTTCCTCAGTGCAGTAATCAAAGCTTTCACTCCCTTGATCAGGTATTCTGGAGGCAGGCAGTTATCTTCCCGGGATTCTGACGACAGACAATAAACAGTCGATTAGGAGGGACACCCAGTAACGGAGTGGCAGCATGCCAGTGATTTAAAGTGCTCTGTATCGACATGCTGAGTGATTTAAGATGACGTACCTTTGAGAGTTTCCAGCAGATTCTTCGCTACATACCAACAAATGGCTTCAAAATAAGGAAACTTAAAGAGGTCTGGAGTCTTTAGTCGCCGCTCCATCTCATAGCACCTAACACAAGGACAGAATTAGTTACACTTGAGCCACAAGTTTCTGAGATTGGCTATATTATTACTACTATCTTTTGGTTTAAATAAGTATGAGAAATGAAAACAGGATTGCTAAAATGTAATTGGTTAATCTCCATCAAAGCCATATTAAAAGCCACAGCACTTAATTTCTTAACTGAATGAGATATTGACAAAATGAAATTGTTCACTCACCTGAGCTGCATGCCTATGTTGAGGTTGTGGAGGAAGTTTCCTCCAAAAGCCATGCAATCCTGAGAGGTGAGAACCGCATGGATCCATCCTGCAAGAGAGGTCAAGAGTGTGTCAACAGCTGACCGACAGATGCAGACATCTGGTCTGAACCGCAGCTGTCCCTTAGCACACAGTGAGCCATTCATATCCGCTGTACAGAAAACCCGGACCCAGACAGATTTCACAAAATCCGCCAAAGGTTTCGAGCAATTCAGATTTTGAGTTCATAGAAATGTGACCTCCAAACATGCTTGTTCAACGAACTCCATGCACAAACGCACATGACTTCAGACATAATGGCAGGCAAAAGATGACATGCATTTGCTGGGTGGGCGATTCTACGGCTAACTGAGATCTGCTGAGCTGAAACAAACCCCCAGTGTGTTTCAAAACCACTGCAGAGCCACCAAACAACCAGCCTGTCAACTACATCCACGACTTCCTGTCTGTGCTCAAACATATAGGCCACACGTGAGCGGTGGAATGCATAAATACATGTTAGATTCAGAGCAACTTTCATACCGTAGGTTTTGAAGGACTTTTGAAGTCTGTCTCACAGCAGGGAACGTGTAGGGTCCCACGGTCTTAAACCGGTCTGCTAGTGCCATCAACACAGCTGGGAACCAGATTCATTTAAGACCACGCATCCTGACCTGCTCGTTTTAAGTGTGGTGGTTCATAAAACATTCAGATTTATGATACCACCCATAAATATCCTACCATATGACCTCATATATGATATGAAGTCATGATGACGATATACTCTTGGATGAGTATTGTAATTCGAAAAAGGCTTTTGAGCTTCCATAATGAACCATTGGCACTAGACTGGATAACACATTGTTAAGAATTATGCGGCTTTCTGGGTGGTAAATGTTTCTGCTCATTCTTGCAACGTCTGAACCAGAAACGAAGAGCACAAATCAGCCCTGGTCTTCCTGTGGAACTTCCATTAAAGACAGCTGCTCCACAATAAGTGGAATACCAGTTCCTCTACGGTTCCTCCTGTGCCAACATCCGAGTCCTGAGATAAACATAATAATTCCTTTTCTTCTCTTCTCTTAAAATAAAGAAATGGTACAGGAATAGTTCACACAAAAACGAACAAAAATTTATTCACCCTCGAGTAGTTCCAAACCTGTACGAGTTTGTTTTGCTGTACAAACTGTTTGGGGTAACTTCTGTGTGACTTTCAGAGTACGAAAAAATTCGATGGAATTCAATGGTGACCCAAAACAGCGGTTTACAACCTTTCTTCAAAATATCTTTCTTTGTGTTTTTCAGAACAAAGAAAATCAGGTTTGGAACTTACTTGAGAATGAGTAAATGATGGCAGAATTTTTTTTTGGGGTGAACTATTACTTTAAGCAGGTTTTCACTTAAAATGGTAGCCCTGCTTCAAACTCACACCATTGGTTAAGCCTGATGCTATGCCAAGTTGACAAAGACTCAAGTTGTATATAGAATAGAACAGAATAGAATGGATCACCGTCATTTGCTTTTACGATGTCATCATGCTACATAATATGAATATAACGCATTTAAAACACTTTAGAAGTGCAATTTTCTCACTTAATATAATAAATATATAATTTTTTACTACTAAAA
>NC_056723.1:9060986-9064001 GCF_018831695.1 Puntigrus tetrazona
TCAATTAACAATTAAAATTTTATCCAGACTGGATAGATTAATACACACACACACACACACACACAGACCAATATCTACCGATAACATAACATAGCTTTAAACTACAACCTGTGTAAAAGTTGATTAACTAGTAATTTAGAAAAGTTAACAATAATGTAATCAGTTGCATGACTAATGTAACTGAAAATAGTTAGACTACTTTAACAACATTTCCAAAGTAACCTTTCCAACACTGTTCAGCATTGACATTCATAGATGTCAGCAAAAGACAGTGCGCGCACACACACACACACGCACAAACACACACACGCACAATATTCACAACAGTAACCAGTGCGTGCACAAAGACATACAAATACACATCAGAGAAAGCCAAATATAGAGTCGTCTCACACCCACACCGCTGACAGAAATATCACCTTTATCTCTCCGTCTAGCTGCATGTGTTTTGGCCACCGTGTGCAGACATGTTGCTAAACAAGAGGGGGGTTTCTGCTTCGTCATATGTGACGTTCTGCTCGAGGAGGGAAACCCACATGCTCGCTTTCACACATCACAAACACACATGCTGTGATAATGAACCCCTGCCCCGAGAACAGCGTCTACTACCTCCGCAGTTGTTAAACACCATTTATAGCACTCCAAACGCGAGCCGAATTAACACGCCGCTTCTGACGGGGTGATTAAAATAACGCCCAGATACTTTTCACTCCGCATTCCTTCCATTAAGTGAGAAGCTGGTGAATTGCATCACAGCGCCTTCAGAGTGTTTTTATTCTGTTTACCACGTTGCTCGGTGAAGAACGTTGCCCAACACTCCCACTATAACAAGGGTCATCGGCGTTGGACGCTGATCCACATTTTCCTGGCAGGAGCTCTGGGAAACTGCCTGATATTATTTTCTCCTCGCCACGCCGTGAGCGTTTTTTTCTACAAAAGCGCACATCCTATTCTGTGCCGAGGGATCAATCAAGGATACAAAAGGTGTGCTGTGATTTGGGTCAACGACAAATAAAATGTAATGTGCTCCTTTGCATTCCTGCTAGACATTCCTGTTTCATATAGCTTTAAGAAATATTTATTGACACCAAAAAAGTCATGTGGCGTACCCATCAAATAAAAAGTAATACCACTTTTTACTTAGGCTTTCAGTATGCGAGTATAAAAATGTATCTTTTTAAAAATGCGTTCAATGAAAATTACAAACATCATAAATGATTAATTCATTAATATCTCTACTTCCTGTGGAGTCGCGTCACATGACATTTCTCAACCTCAAATGTCCTTTTCTTGCCAAATTTTTGAATATTTCAAGAGACCTACTGACCTTGACACATAGCTACAAGGGACTCTATGATGTAATATATTATATAATTCTGCGTGTTGGTTGCACCACGTGATTTATGATAATATGATACGACAATGGTAACCGACTAAAGATTTCTTTAAAGAGAGGAGAGCAGAGAGGACAGCTTTTAGCGTTCAACCTTGGCTGGGTGGTTGACAACACATTTTTCTGTGGTGTGACAAACCCAGAACACACATTTAATACTGACCTTACACAGACTCAGAACGTTTCATGACATTACAAAGATCATCAATTATTAAGTCAGAAATATCATTACTTTTTGGGGAGTCGCACCACATGACATTTTACAACATGAACTGTTTGGATATTTTAAGAGACTTATTGACCTCGGCAAATAGTTATGAGGGACTCTGACAATCTCTCTGTGTTTCTGCATGTTGATCGCACCGCATGATTTATGATAATATTTTAAGATAACAGCAATCAAAAAAGAAAGAGAATATCGAATGAAAAATTAATAGTTATATATGTATATTATATCTCAATCTAACTAACTTTTTCTTTATTTGGGCAGCAATGAAAAGCGGGGACAATCTTTTAATGGCTACTAAAAATAATGCAGAAATGTGTCGGGTTCTGTGTTCTCACCAGTGGGGAGGAAGATTGTAGTTCCCTGCTTCACCACACATTTGTAACACTTGTCGACTTTATCCCCAAAGAATACTTCACTCTGATTTGGTGATGAGCTCCAGGACTCATATAGTGCAAGGTTAGCCTTAGTCGGCTTGATCAAGTAGAAAATCTTCTCTCCCTGCAAAAAAAAAAAAAAAAAATGCAGCCTTATCAGTGCTTACATAACAGTAACACCACATGACCGGATCTCCACGAATTGCCATTTAGAAACCATTTCAATGGCGATATCCCAAAGCACACGTTATAAAATAGATTCGAGTCATCGAACAGGCCTCGGTTCTTACCCAGAGGACATGATACCACACCGAAGTTCCTCCAAAATCGATGTGGAAGTCCGTGTAACTATTTTTCATTCCCATGAGGCAATACTTCTGCACAAATGGTTTGGGGAAGAACGAGTCATCAGGCCAGTAGTTCTCCACCCAGGACATCTTCCGCGCAATTTCAGGAACCTCCACCAAGTCGGCCATCCTAGAATAGATCAGAAGACAAAATCAAACTTCAAACGAGCATTTGTGTGTGTTCAACATAAAACAACGGCTAATGAAACGCTAGTGAAGTGTTAGCACTCCGCACTTTTAACCAATAGAATAAGTTGAAGTTACGTAAGTTTCCCGCACAGACACACCTGGTATCAGAGAACTCCAGGCTGATGAGATTCAACACTTTTGGTCGTTCAGGCTGGTAGTAATATTTCACAAATTCTCCCAGCTTGAGCTTGCTGTCTGCCTGTCTTGCGACATCAATCACGTCGATGACTTTATTTGCACCTGGAAAAGAATGTGGGGTATTTTAAAATGGGTGCGTGTTTACGGGACAGATTTTCTCATATTTATAAATTCTCTGTCATGTCAGTTTCGTAAACACACAGTCTGTAACGAGACACAGAGACACAGCTGCAGGGCCGCAAATCACAAATGACAGCTGAGGACCGGAAACAGCGCTGGACAGCTGGCGGTGAAGTGCCTGCGATCCCTCAACACACACACACACACACACACACACACACACAC
>NC_056723.1:9064101-9066716 GCF_018831695.1 Puntigrus tetrazona
ACACACACACACACACACACACACACACACACAGCTGGCCAGCGTCTGACGACAGGGAACAGCTGGACGGACAGACCCACAAACCTAACTTAGAAAGGCTCAAGGCCAAACCTGGGAAGTGCACAAAACTGCAAAACTCTAAACTCCTTTTGAACTTACATTTTTATTATCGTCTTTAATTTCCAGCGATATCAAGTTAAAATTATGCAGTCAACATCTAAAGGGAAGACATTCTACGTTCACCCCAAAATGATTCATCATGTTTTTAGTATTTTACAGTATTAAATACTATTATTACACTATATAAATGCTATATAAAATTTATATATTTTCAGTTGAGTTCATGCTTCATTTCAGTAATTTTATGTGCTTTTGTCAGTTATTTTAAATGTTAAATAAGCTTCAACATTTATTTTAGTTTTAGTATTTCTAATTCTAATTTACATTTTTCATCCAGCATTTCAGTTTGTTTAAGCTTTATCATTACATTTCACTTTCTTAAGCAACAGACTGAACTTTAAAGACAGTTCCAGTCCCCATTAACTTATTATTATTATTATTATTATATGGAAAAGAGCAGCTCGAACACTCTGCCAAACCTCTTATTTCACGTTCCACAGAACATTCCAGATTTGGAATGACATGAATGTGACATACAGCACATTATGTAGCATACAATTGGTTAAAGACTGACCACACACACACAATATGCTTCTCAAAATCTGGCTATAAAAGGACGAATGAGTGTTTCTTATAATGTGTGTTTATCTTTTCTAAGAAAAGAAAAACAGGTGTAGGGGAAAAATGGAAGAAATGACAGACAGAAAAGGTTAGTGGCCTTTGTCTGTGCCCAACTGGCTGGGTAACATGATCTGATGAGTGGCCCACTCTTTCTCTTGCTCTCTCTCTCTCCCACACACACACACACACACCTCTTCCCCTCGACACCTGTTACTATTAAAACTCTTCCAGCTTAAAGATCAGCGGCGTGTGAAAGAGGGAGCCATGTAACATAAGCGTTGAGATAAAACAGCCCAATTGGGAACCTGAGCTCAGACTGACTGTGCCGCACAACAGCTTTGTAACTGGAGATGAAATGTTTTAGGCCTAATACAGAGGAGAGAGACGATAACCTCCACAGCTGTACAGGAGTTGGGTCTAAACCCATTCACTACCGGCACGGACGAATAAACGCAGTCACAATGCCACTCGGTAATCTAATGCTTTTCAGTCCAATGCATTTAAAGTTGTTCATTGAAAAAAAAAAAAAAAAAAACAGACTTGTTAGCTTAAATAAGATTACATTAAAACCAAACAGAGGCTCGAGTAATTCATCCAATAAAGCATTTATTACCTTATAAGCTATGAAAATTCACAGAATTAAATCATGACAGTAAAAAATAAAATAATCAGTCAATATAATATAAAATTTTATTATGTAAAAATAATTTGTAAGTGTGAATGTATTTTTTTAGGCTAGAAAGCTTAACAGAAGATTAAAATAACAGCAAATACTTTCAATATATGCACGCATATAAATCTTCCCTACTGCACAGATTTCGTGGGGGTCTGGTTAGGAGTCCAGATGTGTTATTGATCTAGTTGCATCTCTTTTGCTCTAGTGCCCCACTTGCCAGACACTCTCCCGAGCTGTTATCTGATAGACAGTAAATGCAGTGTACACACACACACACATACACGTTGAGCTCTTACCCACATAATGCTCCACATCACTGACAGAGAACGAGGGAGGGGGCAGTTTAAGCCCCAGTCCATCCAGGTCATGGACCACTATGGGGTAATGGAAGCCCTCCCTCTCCAGGTAGCGCTGGGTCACCTGGCTCCCCTGCATTGGCACCAGAATCTCATGGCCACTTTGAAAGACACAGAGATCAATTGCAAGTCTTATCAGGTCGGTGCAAATTCCAAAGCCATAACTACATGTAACTAACGGCTGCGATTATATACTAAACACACGCAAGTCAAAAGTAGGAAAGCTGAAGGTCTAATCAAGCTTTTTATCCAGAGGTGCTTGTACCTGGCAAAGCTCCTGGCCTGGAGTTGCTGTACAAACACAGCAGTTCCTGCCTGAACGGGGCGTGTGCCATCATTTGGCTCAGTGTAGTCATGCCTGTGCCAGTTGTTGCGCTTTTTCACTGCGAAAGAGAAGGAAACATTCATGAGAGCCATCCTGGAACACAACAAAAGCAATCGAGAAAGACGTGTAGATGCACACACTTACTCATGGAGGGTCCATGGATGGGCTCACAGTTGGGACAGTGATAAACATCGATATCAGCAGCATGGTGCTCCACTACCTGAACACAACTGAGAAAAAAAACAAAAACGCAAAATAAGTATCCTAATATAATTCTTTCACAACCATCCGAATGATGCAGCTACTAGCAAAGAACACCAACTATGTCTAAATCTTGCAATAATTTTTGTCAACAGTGTCAATCACAAAAAATATATACTAGGCTAAAAATAAAATATAAAAATCAAACTCACTGAAGACAAATAAACGGTTAAATAAAATAAAAAAACTAAATCACGATCAATAGAACAAACAATAGTGCTGTAAAACAAGTAATCTCATCCAAAATAAAACTTTG
>NC_056723.1:9066816-9071169 GCF_018831695.1 Puntigrus tetrazona
GTGTATATATATATATATATCAACCCATTAATATCCTTCTCCTTCCTTTAAGAATGTACTTTTTTGTAGAGTTTTGGTTTTTATTTCATATTAATTTACCACACTATTTCGGGTCCAACCACAGCAGTCAACAACAGCATTATTATTATTATTAGTCATATAGTAATTGACTTTAAAAGATCAATCATATAAATATTTAAATTTTAAAGTGAAAAGGGTGAAAGCAAATCTCTCTTAAAATCAAACAGGGTAAAACATGGTGTACCAGATGCCTATATTATTATATGAATGCATCAAAGAGGTTGACATTTAAAATACATTAAGGAATATTCACGTTAACGGCACATGTTTTCAAATGACTTATTACTTATTATGCGTAATACATTACATACCGCTCGTAAAGTATGCCATTCTTGAACAGTGTGTGGTAGCCCATACCTATAAGGTGAGCATTCCTGCCAGATGTATTTTAGGAGCTTAGCTTTTCATATTTCACGTGTTAAGGGTTTCTTTGAGACGAGCCCTTTGACATTAAGAACATGCTGTACCTGAGAATGAAGAAGACCTCCCTAGAAGTCAACCAAAAAGACAGGCAATGAAGAAACATTGTGACTTTGAATAGAAACCAACATTTGTCGTTAAACATTTCTAAAAACGATTGTTACCGGGCAAAACCGTACGGCCTAATGTTAGACAGGAAGCTATGCATTTTTAAAGGTCACCCATACTGTTATCCATCAATCAACATGTGTGCGACACAAGCAATGACTTTCCAGTTTGCGCACTGAAGGGTAAGTATGTGCAATGAATTTAATGACAGACTAATTACGACAAACATTATTTGTATATATGCAAAGCGTCAGATGATCTGACCTTTCCTGCTCTGTGGAAATGGCATACAGAATAGGCAACAAATCAAACAAGCAGCTCTTCTATCATGGGCATCAAAGTTTCAGCTGTAGGCCTTGAGCTATTATTAGTACTCCAGATGCCTGCAATGGCTGGTATTTATGAAGCGACATGAAGGAGTGGCGAGGGTGTCATATGTAGGCCTGCTGAGTGAAACCGAATCCTGCAATACTTTAATTAGCAATACAAATCAATTAAAATAGCAGGTCAAATCTGAACAATAAAATAAAATGTTTTATCAAACGTTATTATTGTTCATTAAATCCCAAAATGAAAATGTCACACTCGCTCCTTCATATGGCGGTATCAAATTCCTATTCATCTGCGGATGGTTTCTGATTGGCTGAGGTATAAAAAAAAATAGCGCAAAGTTAAATAGTCCTCAATATATATCACAAATATAGCAATATCGTCAATGTATCGTAGTATGAATATTATACCGAAATAATTTGGACTCAGTTTAAAATACTGAACTACACAGACCCTGTCGGAGGAACACGCTGAGCTGTGGGAAGTAGTGCCGGTTAGTTCAGCCTGGATAAGTTCAGACAGTGGCGGAGGAAAAGATCAGAAGTTCCTGCAGGCGTTCATCTTCTGAGGTAGGAGGCACTGAACTCAACAGACCGTTTAGACAAGGCAGATCAAAATAGATACCTGCTACGAACTAAAAGCATGCTTTAGATGATCGGGGACTTTCTTGCTAATAGCGTAAACTTTTAATTGGACCTTAAATGTGTTCAGAAATAAATGATTTTGCCCACGTTATTAAAAAGTTAATCTGCCATTTTCTGCTGAAAATCGGAGCTGAACGTTTTTAATAATTTGCGTATTTATTTCATTGACTTAAATCAGTTTGGTTAAAACTTTAACATGTTTTGATGTTTATTTGATGTTTTTGGGGTTTTTTTAGATTTCAATAATACTTATTACTATGATATTCATACACTATATTGTGTTACTTTGACAAGTTGTCGCTTTACCCTGAGATCACACTTTGCTGGAATGTGTGTGTGCAGTCATGCATTTAAACACACTCTTCCTTTCTGCCTCAGGCAGTGCTGCCACTGGCTCACATTTACTCTTTTGAACCATGTTAAACCATATGATAGCTTTGTGCAGTCATCCGAATGAAATTTAAGTCATTATTCTGTGAACATCTTGCTTTGTTGAGCCTTGTGAACATGAATTGTGCTTAACTGGATTGAATTGAAATTAAGATAACATAAATTGAATGAAAAGTGCACTAAAAGATATAGCACCTTTATGTCAGTTTCTAAGCATAAGTTAACTTTTTTTTTTAAAAATCCTTGGTAATAATGCTATTAATTTTAGTTTTGCGTTAAAGTACTTAATTTTATTACGTGCTTTTGAAGAGGTACACTGATTTTGATTCATTTTCTAACACACTAAACACATGTAATGCTTGATATTGTAGTGTTGTAAATATAGTGTGTTACATGATTTTATATTTTAAGGTAATATACATTAAATGTGCTTAAGTATAAATTTATAATTATAATGTGTAATTACAAAATGTATTCAAATTTATTAAATGCAAGAATTAATAGCAATTGAATAGAAATTGCATTTTTATTTAATGGCAATTAACATGCAGTTAAGTGTCAAAAGGAATTACCCTCACTTAAGTATATTCTTTTAAAGCATATTTTTCCAAAATAAGTGCTCTTTTTTAAAAGTGTGATAAAGTGTACTCGTTTTTTCTTAAGGGCAGGGAAAATTGGTCTATTTTTAAGATACTTTTAAGAAAGTGAAAGGGGTTTGCAAAGGCCTGAGGATAGAAAAATCTAATTTAATCTAATTTAAATCTGCTTTGTGCATATTTCATCCAGGACTTTTCTAGCAGTCGCGGACGCAGCTCCAGCCATGTCTCAGACAAAGACTACAGGCTCTGCCTTCATTCAGACGCAGCAGATGCACGCTGCTATGGCAGAAACCTTCCTGGAGCACCTGTGTCTGCTGGACATCGACTCTGAGCCTACGGTGTCCCGCAACACGGGCATCGTCTGCACGCTCGGTCAGTGAGCTACGTGAGGAACGTATATAGTTCACCCAAAAATGTACATTTGCTGAACATTTACTCACCCTCAGGCCAACATATAGATGAGTTAGAGAAATTTAGACAGAATTAGAGAAATTTCAATGGATCCTCTACAGTGAATGGGTGCCGTCAGAATGAGAGTCCAAACAGCTAATAAAAACAAGTAACTCCAGTCTATCAGTTAAAGCCTTGTAAAGTGAAAATTAAATCCATAATAACAAAAGAACTTTTTTGGAAATAGTGTTTGATCTTATGTCTGTTTCTCTGCTGATTTAAGGCTTGTTCACTGATTAAAACTCTACTGTTTTTATTAGAAGCAACCGTTTGAAGTTAAAAAGGTGATGGATTTGTTTATTAAAAACACTTACCGCTTCACAAGACATTAACTGATGGACTGGAGTGGTGTGAATTACTTGCACATGTTTTTATCAGCTGTTTGGACTCTCATTCTGACGGCACCCATTCACTTCAGAAGATCCATTTGTAAGCAAGTGATTTCTCCGTATCTGTTCCAGTGAAGAAACATACTCAAATGCATCATACATACAGTACATTTTCTGCAAATTCCAAATTTTGGGTGAATTATTCCTTTAATGCAAAATGTCCCTCAAAGCGTTTTCAATATTTAGTTTTGTCTTATTGCAGGACCTGCCTCCCGATCCGTGGAGACCCTGAAGGAGATGATCAAGTCCGGAATGAACGTTGCACGTTTGAACTTCTCCCACGGAACTCATGAGGTACACAATCTCCTCCGTTAGGAGCATTTTTCAGTTAAAATGATCCAATCGTGTATTGTTANTCAAAGCGTTTTCAATATTTAGTTTTGTCTTATTGCAGGACCTGCCTCCCGATCCGTGGAGACGCTCAAGGAGATGATCAAGTCCGGAATGAACGTTGCACGTTTGAACTTCTCCCACGGAACTCATGAGGTACACAATCTCCTCCGTTAGGAGCATTTTTCAGTTAAAATGATCCAATCGTGTATTGTTGTATCATCTAATAATCTTCTACTAAGAGTTCTTCAAAAAGTCTTCATCCTCTTAGCCAGCCTTGACTTTCGTACAATCGTAGATCCTCGATTATTGTGGCATTTCCCTCGTGCCTCTTCAAATGTCAGAAGACGTAAGCTGATCTTGTTAGGCTCTCTGATCTGTTTGGTCGATACATTGAGTAGAGTCATCCTGGGCTCAAGCCAGAGTGTGACTTTATACTGTGCTGACCTCTCCCCTTTAAAAGTCATGGCTTTTTACCTTTTTTTGCATGGCACCATTGCCACAGATTACTACACTAAGCATGCAATCATGAAGTGGGGCAGTGGATATTTGTGGCTTATTATGTATATATTAATACACATATAAAGTATATATTTTGAAAATATTTACATT
>NC_056723.1:9071269-9071811 GCF_018831695.1 Puntigrus tetrazona
TTATTATATGTATTAAATATATTTAATATATAAACAACATTTTTCTTAAATATACAGTATATATACAGTACATGCATGTATTTGTATTTATTTCTGCATAATAAATGTTCACAGTACATTCAGATTAATCGTTTAACAGCACAAATCTTTATTTGTATTTACATTAAAATATTTCTTTATCATCCTATTTATCATCTTATTAATCATTAAATGTTAATATTAACATTTATAGTAGTTTCTATTTTAACATTTGTTATCATTAATATCATACTTGTAAATTTGCCATATTTAACCTGAGATTTCATTTTTTCAATTTCATATTTATCCATTTTTATCTGACACTCACAATGCAACACTATCCTTTTGTATCATTTCATTCTAATTGGTATTTTTTTTACTTATGAATTTGAAATAATTTACCTTTTATATTGTTAATATAGCATTGTTAGAATTAGACACTCTCATTTGACACTTATACTTATATGTTGTGATATAGTTGTGACGGTCTTGTTATTTGCTCACACTCAGTCTGTATTCAGAGA
>NC_056723.1:9071925-9074108 GCF_018831695.1 Puntigrus tetrazona
TATTTTGTAACATCGTGTTCAGTAGAGTTTTACAGGTCTCAGAGCTCACGCTGCCAATCGATAAAACTTCCTTCTGAGAGCGAGAATCAGCGTACAAGCAGAACAAAGAAGAAAAAATTGTCTTAAAAAGTTTCTAAAGGACAAAAATGGTGCCATATATAAATGACATGATGAAGTTGGGTTGCTTGGGGATCTCCTAGCCACTATAATGTAATATAATATAATATAATATAAAGTACAGAGCATGGTTCATGAAGATATTTTATACATTTCCTACTGTAAATATATTAAAACTGAATTGTTCATTATTAATATTCATTACTAACAATTTATTTATTATTACATTTTTTCAATATTTAGATTTTTCTGCACCCTTAGATTCCAGATTTTCAAATAGTTGTATCTCAGCCAAAAATTGTCCTATCTTAACAACTCATATATCAAGTGATGTATAAATCTCAATTTAAAAAAAGACCCATATAAGTAGTTTTGAAGTTCAAAAAAAAGAGAGACAAAAGCAGTGGTTGGGATTGGGGTGGCCAACCCTAGAATAAACTGCATTAAATAGTTTTACTGCCATTAAACTGAAAAAATTTGTTGCACTAACTCAACTTATCAGTATTGGCCACTGTTTATATACTTCTTGTTCATTCTTATTTTCTACATTTAGATGACATTTTCTGTTATCTTATGCTCACTTACAGTTAATATACTCACATTTACTGTAAATAACTTTTTTAATGCAGTACCATGCTGAAACCATCAAGAATGTCCGTGAAGCCATTGAGAGTTTTGGAGCTGGGAGCATCGAGTACCGACCAGTAGCCATTGCTCTGGACACCAAAGGCCCAGAGATCAGGACAGGACTTATTAAGGGTGTAAGTATAGCATCTCGCTTTCTTCTCAATTATAGAAACTCTGTTTTAGATCCCATGGATGTATGTGGTTTCTTCAGAGTGGCACTGAGGAGGTCAAGCTCGTCAAGGGTAACATTATCAAGCTCACTCTGGATGACAGCTACAAGGACAATTGCGATGACAAGATTCTGTGGCTGGACTACAAGAACATCACAAAGGTGGTGCAGAAGGGCAGCCATGTTTACGTCGACGACGGTCTTATTTCACTCATGGTTAAGGAAATTGGTAAGTATCAAGTTCAGGTTCTCCTGTCATGACCGTATTTCAAGCCTTTGAAAGGTCACGGCATGGCTATGTTGTTTTAACATTGTTAAATGTTCCAGGTTCTGATTTCCTGAACTGCGAGATTGAGAATGGAGGCATGCTGGGCAGCAAGAAAGGCGTGAACCTGCCCGGGGCCAATGTTGACCTGCCCGCAGTGTCTGAGAAGGACATTCAGGACCTTCAGTTTGGCGTGGAGCAGGGCGTCGACATGGTTTTTGCCTCCTTCATCCGCAAAGCCGCGGACGTGCAGGCTGTCAGGAAGGTGCTCGGAGAGAAAGGCAAAAACATCAAGATCATCAGCAAGCTGGAGAACCATGAGGGTGTGCGCAAGTGAGTGATAATATAAATAAATGTTGAAAACCAATTAAAAAATAATGATATCAGTGCTGTTAAACGATTGATCACAATCAGTCGCATCAAAATTAAGGTTGTTTACGTAATTTACACACACATACAGTAAGTATTATCTTGAAAAAAAAATAAAGTTAATATTTGATAACCTGTGCTAATAATAAGAAATGTTTGAGACCGGAGTAATGACTGCTAAAAATTCAGCTTTGCCATAACAGAAATGTATCATATTTAAAAATATATTTAAATAGTAATTTTAATAATAGTTTTTTGATCAAATAAATGCATCCTTGATGAGCAGAAGAGACTTATTTTGAAAACATGAAAAATGTCTGTGTCTGTGTTTTTATGTACTGCATGAAATATATATTGTGTATATATTCAGTTTTATTATTTGTGTATTATTTGCTAGTGTGCGTTCCTTACCAGACCTACTGTAAAGATGTGTTTTGTATAATGAGTTAAATTTCTTTATTTCTGTAGGTTTGACGAGATCCTGGAGGCCAGCGATGGTATCATGGTCGCCCGTGGAGATCTGGGTATTGAAATCCCAACTGAGAAGGTGTTCCTGGCTCAGAAGATGATGATTGGTCGCTGCAACAGGATTGGCAAACCAATCATCTGCGCCACACAGGTTAGGACAGACAGCAT
>NC_056723.1:9074208-9074507 GCF_018831695.1 Puntigrus tetrazona
TTTCTTATTTTAGAGAAGAATCAGAAATGACGAGAATGAATTCTGACACTGACAGCTGATGTACAGTGTTTTGCAGCGCTGCCGAGACACACACCCGTCCTGATTCGTGTGTGTGTGTGTGTGTGTGTGTTCAGATGCTGGAGAGTATGGTCCATCACACACGTCCCACCCGTGCAGAGAGCAGTGATGTGGCCAATGCGGTGCTGGACGGAGCCGACTGTGTCATGCTGTCTGGTGAGACGGCCAAAGGACACTTCCCTGTAGAAGCTGTCGCCATGATGCACTCGGTGCGTGTGACT
>NC_056723.1:9074520-9075426 GCF_018831695.1 Puntigrus tetrazona
TGTGTGTGTGTGTCTCAGATCTGTCGTGAGGCCGAGGCGGCCATCTTTCATCAGCAGCTGTTTGAAGAGCTGCGCCGCTTGACCCCTCTGAGCTCCGACCCCACAGAGGTCACGGCTATCGGAGCCGTCGAGTCGTCCTTCAAATGCTGCGCTGGAGCCATCATCATCCTCACCACCTCCGGCAGGTACACACTCACATCTGTGGTACTTCCTGTTGAGCAGGATTGAGACAGAGACACATACATTGCGTCCTCATGCGTTGTGTGTGTGTGTGTGTGTGTGTGTGTGTGCACGNGGCAGGTACACACTCACATCTGTGGTACTTCCTGTTGAGCAGGATTGAGACAGAGACACATACGTTGCGTCCTCATGCGTTGTGTGTGTGTTAATGTGTGTGTGCGTACAGGTCTGCTCATTTATTATCTCGGTATCGTCCTCGGTGTCCGATCATCGCCGTGACGAGGAACATGCAGGTTGCTCGTCAATCACAGCTGCTCCGCGGAGTTTTTCCCGCCTTCTTCAGAGCTCCGCCCGCAGACGTCTGGGCCGACGACGTGGACAACCGTGTCACTTTTGCCATGGACATCGGTGAGTGTGTGTGTGTGTCCGTGTATTAATGTGTGTGTGCGCACGTGTGTGTGTGCGTGTGTGTGTGCGTGTGTGTTAGTGTATTAATGTGTGTGTGCGCGCGAGTATTGCTGTGTGAGTGTGTATTTTCGTGTGTGCACCTGTGTGTGTGTGTGTGTTTAATGTGTGTGTGTCTGTGTGTCTGTTAATGTGTTTGTGTGCGTGTGTATGTCTGTTTATGTGTGTGTTAATTAATGTGTGTGTGTGTGTGTGTGCGTGTGTGTCTGTGTTAATGTGTGTGCGTCTGTGCGTGTGTGTTTGTGTGTGTTAATTAATGTG
>NC_056723.1:9075526-9123026 GCF_018831695.1 Puntigrus tetrazona
AATTATGTATATATCACCAAATTATTCACGCTTTCCACCTTAAAATATTTTCAGTGCTGCTTAATGCATGCTCTGAGAAGTGTCTGCCATCTGCCATTGCACTGAATGACTTCTAAGCCTCAGAGAACTGAATTTTTACACCTCAACAAACTCAGGGAATCAGGGAATTACTAGTTAAAAAATGATCACACAACTCTCTCAGAGCAATTTCTTCCTGTCTCATTTGAAATTTAATGTGCATGGAACTGAGTCACCACAGAACAAATTAGACCTCAAAATAGTCTGTCTGGTCTTACAAGCATCTACCAAACTCACTGGCTGATTAAAACAGAACAGTAATACAGGAACCCAAACATTAACAACGGAGAAAAAATCAAACCAGTGGTAGCAGAAAATGAAGGTTCTGAAACAAAGTGAATCTTACGTTTCTGGAGGAATCTTCATTTGAGCATGTGTAAAGATGCAGCTTCTCAGCCTGTGCAGACCATGAAGAACGGGACCCAAGAAGACCCTCTGATGTTATTACATGATGCTGACATCTATCCTCAAGAGTCACATCTGTCATGGAAGAAGTCCTGAGAATCCACTACTCCAGCAGGATGACTAAAACCCAACGTCCATTCCAATCACTTCCATTCATGCTGGCCTTCCATGCTTTCAAACGCTCTCACAACCCTCCCGAGCTTCTCATCAACTGAACTTGCGCATCCAAAAGTTCTTGGAGAGCCTGATGAACCACGTCAGTGAGCTCCTAGTCATGCTCAGATCCTCCAGAAACTTCTCAAACTCTCATTGAGCTGCACGGAGTAATCAATGCTTCTCATATTCAGGATGATACCGATAATCCAAGTAATCCACTTAAGGTTATCATTAGGTCCTTCTTTCTTCGTGACCCAAACTCAGGTGAACGTGATATCAATACCTGCTCTCCGTCACATCATCATCCGCGTAACATCACACCTGGAAAATGTTCTCCAAAGTTCCATGGTTCTTGGCGTGAAATAATCCCAGTTATAATATACAAATCAAGCAAATGGCAAGCACACTGCTGCAGCTGAGATTCACTTCCAGAGTTATCCAACCTCCATCACCCAATTTACAGTGTAATCCACTTGATTACAATCTCTCCACACAGTGGGTTCATAAGCGTGGGGAGGGAGATGGAGAGAGGAGAAAAGGGTGGCACACTGGAGAGACGCAGTGGATTGGGTGAGTAAGAGTTTTGTTGTCACTAAGAGGATTAGTAGTGATTTCGGGAGGATTGGCCTATGTCCATCCAATCAGTGTAAGTGAACAGCTGTGGTTTGTAGAAGAACAAGGCCATCTAGTGGGGACATGACAGCCACTTGTTTTGCATGAGCATATGCAGACGCTCCATCCATCCTGTATGATGTTTCCTAATGCTACAAAGCTTCAGATCTTCTTCATTCTTTGTGAAAGAAAATAAAGGGCTTTTAGATGACCACGGATTGAACTGTATACTGTCATTTACTATCTGTCACGTGGCTTATGCTCAGAGGGCTAAGTTGTCCATATGCTGTGTGACCTTTGCTCTCTCTCTTTAGCACTGTCAAAACGATTAATCGTGATTAATTGCATCCAAAATAAAAGTTTTTGTTTAATATATTAGTGCGTACTATGTATACTTATTATGCATATATAAATACAAACACATGCATGTATATATTTAAGAAGCATACGTTATTCGTATATATTAAATATATTTATATATAATATAAAATACAATAATATAAATGTATATACATATAAATATTTTTAAAATATACTCTGTACCTCTATGTATTTATATATATGTAATAAACAAACCCTGTACCTTAATACATATATCATGTAAATAAAAACTCTTATTTTGGATTAAATTAATCACAATTAGAGACACTGTACCTATGTCTGTCTATGTGTAGTTCTCCCTGTGATCGCAAGCAGGGCTATTCGACTGGCAAAATAAAAAGATCGATATTTTCTTTACAATTTTTTTATTTTTAAACCCTTGGTAAAAAGAAAGTCATAAAGGTTTGATCATTTAAATTTTTTTTGTTATATTTTTTTCATCAAGGACCTCAAAGGAAAAACAAAAAACCTTGATTTCCTGTAGATCTAGGAATAAAAGAGAGAAACAAACAAAAATTACTAATTACAACATACATATCGTCGTGATTAAACAGATTTTAATCAATGATTTAATTAATAAAATGCCAGACACAATTCAGATAAAAGCACTTGGTATCCAAGACTCCAGGAATATGCTCAAAATCATTACAATATCACATTTATATAGTGAAATAAATGAAAAAAAAACTTCACCCTCTTGATGAACTTTGTATTTAGTCTGTACTATTGCTTATGTGTCTGAACTCAGTATCTTGCTAGCTGTCAAATTTAAGAGTGCCTTAACATTGTATTGCTATTTATCTCTTAGTAGTTTATTCTGCATACTAATTCAATTGATTTCCATTCACAAAAAGGGTTTCTGTTTTCCGCAGTCCACACAGTGATTTAAGCATCAAAACAACAATAAGCCTACAACAATATTTTCCAACGAAGCAGCCCAGGGGGAGGAGCTCTGCACTGGTATTTGTTTTGACCAATCAGAGTGCAATATGTAGAAACGGATCGACCAATCAAATTACTGGAATTGGGTCTTGTCCCGGCATGTTCTCGTAGCGCTGTTTCTCGTCGCATCCACGTGTACGCCGAGGTACGATATGTGCTGTTTTGTGAAACTATTTAAGGATTATAACGATAATAATTTGGCTGGAATGTTTTACAGTGTAACATTAATTAGGTTTGTATTGTTATTAAATGTGAAACGCGACCGATTGCGTTATTGTTCTTTTGCGGAATGTTTAGCTAGCCAGTGCTAAGTGAAAACAGAATGGTCACGATCACCGCTTATTTACAAATATATATAATAATTGACACTTTCAGACCATTTCCTTTCCTTAAATATATTGTATGGTCAAATATACAGTTAATGTATCTTAGTAATTTGAAAGCTGTCAGTTTTTTTTCATATTGTATATTTGGTATTAATTGTCATTATATAAGGTGTGTATATGGGTACAGACACTGCAGTTTGATTGACAAAAGTATCTTCTTTCTGACAGATGTCTGATTCACCTTGGAAATGCTCCACCAGCAATGGTGTCGACCAAAATAACATGTCAGCCACCAGCAAAAAAGAAAGCACTGTTCCACAAGAAGCTAAAAGGCGAAAGAAAACGAATAAATGGAAAAAATTTCACTTAAACGAAAAAGAGGAAAGAAACGACAGTTAGGAGAGCTTTTGGAAAGCAAGATGGAGTGTGTTAAACATGGAGATGTTTTGGATTCTGCGTCTGAACTGTCAACTCATGTTCAATTCAAAAGCCCAGAATAACTCTTGGTGCACTGACTAGTGAAGCTGAGTCTGCATTACCTCTCAGTGACAGCTGGGAGGTGGACAGTGGCTTTTCGTCTGAATTGAGTCCTCCCACTAGTGGCAGGAGTTCGCCGTCTGTGGGAATTGACCGCTCTAAGCTTGTAGCTATTGACTGTGAAATGGTCGGCACTGGACCTAGGGGCAAGTGTAATGAAGTGGCACGCTGTAGTATAGTAAGTTATAACGGTAGTGTTTTGTATGATAAGTATATTTTACCTCAGAATCCCGTCACAAACTTCCGCACAAGATGGAGTGGTATTAGGAAACAACATTTACAAAAGGCAGAGGATTTTAAGGTGGCTCAGAATGAGGTGAGGAGGCACTATACCTAACTGCGCTGTATATACAAGTTTCTGAGGAAGTTGCTCTGCTTTGTCCAGACAAAATTTAATTTCAATATTTTTTAGCATATGTAAAAACATATGAAGTTATTATTATTATATATTTTTTTTCCCTTACATTGTAACATCACATGATAGGACACATTAATAAGTCAGTATCAATCACCTTGATTATGTAGAATGTTATTATCTTTTAAAAAAAAAAAAACATTTTTAAACCACGAAAAGCTGTATCACTTCTGTATTTCAGAAACATTTAAAGATTTTTAATACATGATTTCGTAGAACATTGCTAAAATAAAACAGCTTTTTGTCTCTCTCTTTTTTTTTTTAGATTGTCAACATCCTCACAGGGAAGATTATTGTGGGCCATGCCTTATTTAATGATTTCGAGGTTCTTGACATCTCCGTCCCAACGCAAATGATTAGGGATACCTGTTACTGTGGATTGCTGAGAAAATTGAGCGACGCCTCCACTAAAGCCAGTATCTCTTTGAAGAGTCTGTCTCAGAAACTTCTCAATAGGACCATACAGGTAAACACTTGAAATGAATTAAAAGCTTAGTGTATATACAATTTCTCTTTACTTGCTGCTTGATGTTTACATAATGGATATTTCTTTTAGTCTGGAAGAATGGGCCACAGCTCCGTAGAGGATGCTTGTGCTGCCATGGACCTGTACAAGCTGATAGAGGACCAGTGGGAAAAAGACATCCTTCTGTCCCAGGATTTAGACACCGACCATACCTCAGACCCCTACAACAACCTTGAGCACTTCATGCAGGATGAATACTGGCCAGAAAGCATAATGGACTGCAGCCCCTAAGACCAAAAATTAGGATAATGATGCCAAACTCAATGCTATGAACCGTCTCTGTTGGTTAATGTTATTTAAACCTCAAACTTTTCTAAACGGTCAATAAAAAAAAATACATGGGAATGTTGTGAAACATTCAATTGCACTTGAAAAGTTTATTTAAATAACTTAAGCTTCGACTGATTGTTTATTAAGGTATTTTAAACATCAAAGTTAATATCAGGTTTCTGAATTGACTGTATTTTAAGGATTAACTCCATTGTGAGTTGTCATTTGTATTGATCAATGTTATTAATGTGTAATGTTATGTTAGTGACATTATGCTGCTAGTAAGCACTGACCACTCATATATTGTCACACTGACAATGCTGTTCATCTAAAAAGTACTGTCATGTGAAAAATTTAAATATAAAATGTTTAAATAAAGATTATGCAAATAATGTTCTGGAACTAATCATATAATTGTAATCAATTTGTAGCATTTCTTTTAAGGTCCACTGAACAATAAAAGACTGAACCTATCTGCTGAAGGATAGTTCAATGTTGTTCCAAACCTGTATGAATATCTTGTGTTAAACACAAAAGATACTTGGAAAAAACGGTTGACCATTGACTTCCTTAGTATGGAATGGGGTGGGAGATACGACTAAAATCTTAAATCGCAGTATCATTATTTGTATATAATGGTAGCAATATCACAATAAAGTTATTTATGCTTTAAATATGGTCTAGAAGAGCTCACATTTTTTTAAAGCCATAGAAATTTTATAATTCTTTTTACCAGTGTCTATCACAAAAAAACTAATATTAGCTTAAAATAACCCATAAACTTACTGAAGACAAACAGTCAGCTATGAATCAAGAAACTGTTCACAAGCAAACAAAAAAAACTACAGTAGAACAAATAATGTGACATACATTTATTAAAATGTACAAAAACGATACAACAATATCGCGAGTGTTGAAGACGATAAAACCATTGACACATTTCTGCCAGTGATAATAAAGTTGTTCTTCAAAAATATGTCCTGTTTTGCTCAACAGAAGAAAGTAGCTGAAATTATAACATCACCTCAATTGTCAGTAAATAGGCCTATATTTTGGTCCAACCCATGTTACGCCTCTCTTGACCCCAGTGGCCTTTGTGAACCTGCTTTCGCTCTTTGTTCAAACAATAGTTATATTGTCAAAAGATTTCAACATTTTGAATCTACTATTTTGGTTTTCAGTAGGTGTGTGTATAGACGACAGTGTGATGCAAGCTCTAACTTGGCAGCACACGATCAAGGTTGGATTGAAACCGTGATGTAACGCGTTGTCTTATAAGCTTTCATGTAAGCGTTTATTTATCTGAAGATTCTGGCTCGGCTGAAACATTATACCTGCATAATAATGAATCATAAAATTTTGTCTTTCAACTATGCCTTTACCCAGAAGAGCAGTTCTGCTAGCACAGAGACGACCATTGTGCTGCAATCACTGCTTTAGTAATACAGACCTCACATTCAAAGGCTAAATCCTGCTTTACAGGATTATGGCCACCGATCAATGTATCAGTGGGAAACATTGCAGTGACGCTTGAGGGTGAAATACGATCATTCTGGCTGCAAACCACTGGCTGCTTACAACTAAAACAGTTTTGACTACCGTCTTGATTTTTTTATGGTCTAAACTAATGCATTTTTATTTTATATATATATATATATATATATATATATATATATATATATATATATATATATATATATATATATATATACTGTATATATATATATATATATATATATATATATATATATATATATATAAAACAGTTTTTTTCTTATTCATATATAATTGTTAAGCTGTTATCTAGCCATTGTTAGAGTATTTTTAAATGTACAAACATTTTAGATTTTTTGGAAATATTTTAATTCACTTACATAATTCTTGATTTATTTTTACAGCGTTTAACAATAAATATTCTTCAAAAGCGCTCTAAAAATATTCAAAAATGCTTTAGAAATGCTATACATATATATATATATACATATATATATATATATATATATATATATATATATATATATATATATATATACACACATATATATATATTTGTTCTTACATTTCTATATTGTAGAGAAATAAACTTATTCAGCCTTTATTGTAAGCAAAAGGTTAAAAGGTTTGACCTTTTTAATTGATGCATTATTTCATAACCTAATTCTTATGAAAATGCCTACATCTGTATCTTGGCATTTGAACACGGCTTTGTGTTCAAGGTCTATTTCCAGAAACAATTCACGTTGCCAGCACATATTTTTCACTGGTGCTGGAATCCAGTCAAATCTTATTGGTCAGTGGATTGCTAAACCCTCCCTCACATTTAACCTCTAATAATATTAACCGCTAATATGTCTGACACACTCTTTCTCATAAACTCCCTTTTTTTTTTTTAATCACACAATGTGTTTGGGGTCAAGCAAGGTTCCTCTTGATTAAAATATGAGAGTCATGATGCTATAGGCTGCAGGCGATTGGTCAATGTTCTCTTTGCTCCTTTTCTCAATGTTTTTGGCTGATTAACATCAAATCTGCTCTGCTTAATCCATATGACGTTGTTAATCCATCACAGGTCACACTACAAATTATTGCAGCCTGCTGTTGCTCACCTCACTCAGTTCTGGTGGCTTGAGTAGCACCGCATTGTGTCAGGTAAGTGTCGTTTCCTGGGGCAGAGCATGGGATTTGTTATGTCATATAGGACGTACGTTACTCAAGTTTTGAAAACATAAACATTAATGTTGATGATGGATAATTCTGTGTTGGTGATTTGTAGCAAGGTATAATTAATTAAATTATTTGGGAGTTTGTTTTTCACTCCAATCTTTTTCATCTGGCGCAATTTTTCACCTCAGCATGTCAGACTAATGGACACTTATCACATAACATATCACATCTTCTGGAGTGCTTGTGATATAACAAGAAATTTCCAATTTATATAACGTAATGTCTCATGTGATCTGCCTTTAAAATTGGACATCGCAGGTGGACTTCCCAGGGGGACACAAAAGGTTTATTGGGAGTCCACAAAAATGATTTTACTACAAAACTTTAAATATTAACAAGGTATTAAACATGCTTTGTTTCTATTTTGTTGTAATTCATGTTATTTATTTTTCCTTATTATATGATTTAATTTCATGTGTTTAATTATTTTGACATTCTTACCAGAGTTTCAGCAGGTCTTAAAAATCTAACTTTTGTTCACAAATTAAGGTTTTGAAAAGGAACAGAAAGTTTTAAATTCAAGTCATGGAATGAAATGTTGCAGGAATTACAAAACTGAATATCTTACTCAGTAATAATAATAATGTTATTTTCAAATTCAAATTTTCAAAATTATGTCAAGATACGTTTAATTGACATTCAAGATAAAAATTTTCTTATTTTCTGTTTTCTAAAGACTGGTCATAAATCAAGGTTAGAAACGATATGAATTGATTACAGAATAATAAAACAATCTTTAAATATTTTTAAAATATATGTTACGTCTAAAAACATTTTTTTAATAATTTATTTTATTGGTTTATTCAATTAGTATTTTATTACTTTAATAGTGGGTGAAAAGGACAAAAAGTACAATGACAATACAAAGCCACTTATTTAATTCCTCAAACTGGTTTTTTTATTGTATCATGGTTAATCTTTCTTTGTCAAACAGTATAATTGGGTGATTATGCATATAACAATGTAAAAAATAAAGGTAAGAGAATCATCATCATTTAGGGACCTTAGCATTCAAATGTTTTAGTTTTTTTAAATCCCTGCTTTCATTGATGAGTCACTGAACTTGTATAATTTCTCATGGTTCATAAAAACCACTATGTTTTTTATGTATCATAAAAGCCTTTTTGTTTTAGGCGAAGCATTTTCTTTGTGATCATTATCTCTCTTTCCGCAGAAAGTTGCACTGAGCATCTGAAGAAATGGCTGTTGTTGTGAGTACATTCATTTTTTGTCTTTATAGACCGTTAAACTTGATTCAGTGTTGCATTTGCTTACTGTTTAAATTTCCATTAGTGAAACAAAGAAAACTTTTCCTACTGAAGTCTTAAGACCCTGTTATGTCACCCAACATGTGATCTCACCCAGGTTCCTCCAAACCATTACTCATTTGATGAACAAATGTTTCAAGAACAAGTCGGATCTTAGTGTTTAGGGATAGAGCTACGTACATTAGCGGCTTATCCCCAATCTCAGACCGGTTTTACTAGGCTTTGCGCAGTTCATGTGAGTGAGCTTAGCACTGGCCCACACTAGCTTCCATTGATTGGGGCTACTAAACTAAAGTGTTTGCTTAAACTCAGGATTAGCATGTTTTCATAAGTCTTTCTCCATAACCTTTTTATAGAGTGGAACATTTCGGATGGTGTCCGAGGAGGAGCAGGCCCTCAGGGCTAAGCTGGAGCACCTCACGGTCAAAGATCACGGCCCGGTGTACGGACCCTGTGCTCAAATACCTGACCACACGGTGCAGAAGGTGTGAGATAAAAGTATAAAATATACACATTTAGACTGAACAAAGCACTTTTGCTATCTACATATGAATTAACTATTGCTAATCCACTGTTAGCACTGTTGCTAAACTAAGCGTTGCTATGGTTTCGAATCTGATTGGCTGAGAGGAGCTCTATAGTCTCTATAGTGGTGAAACATGAGATATATTTAGTTTTGGGTAAATCTAACAGGCTCTCTTTGGTCTATTATTTGTCCCAAAATACTCTCATTACGTTATACTTTATGCGACTTTAGTGCTCAGAGCGCTGTCTTTGCACTCTCGACTGAATTACCTAGCTACTTTACGATGTTGTTTATTAAATATTATTTTTCAATAAATAATATGCATATAAATAAAAGCACATTTTAATCAGTATTTAGTAATGGGAACTGGTGTGTTCGTGATGGTGATTGGTTACATTGTTTTGTCATTAGATGGCGACAAGAATAATTAATTGTAATTTTTTTTTTTTTATAAAATACAAAAACTTCCATGCTTCATTCTGCTTTTGTAAACTGCTCCTTTACAAACAATTGTGTTTTTACGAATATTTTAACTCAATGAATTTCATTTCAATGAATGCTTGAACGTGTGTCGCAGGCTAAAGACGAGCTGAACGAGACGGATGAGAAGCGGTGTCAGCCGTGAAGGAGCTCAGAGGCATTATTAAAGACAAGGCGGACACTGGAGACGACCTCGCTAGAGGTGTTCAGGACACTTTTGGGGGGAAACCTGACATCGTGCTGGTGAGGTTTATCCGTGCCAGAAAATATGAAGTCAACAGGGCCTATGAGCTCATGAAGGGTAAATAGTTTCGGCGAAGGCATTTTATTATTTTACTATTGCAACCACAATGCCGCTTGCCCTGAGAGGCTGCCGTTTGTTTTGGTCGTCCTCTAGGTTATGTGCGCTTCAGGCGGGATTACCCAGAGCTCTTTGAAAACTTAACCCCGGAGGCTGTCCGCAGCACTATTGAAGCCGGTTACCCAGGGATCCTGTCCAGCAGAGATAAATACGGCCGCGTGGTGCTGCTCTTCAACATTGAGAACTGGGATTACGAGGAGATCACTTTTGATGAGGTGATTTTGTTTTTTTCAACGATGATAGGCTATAAACTGGTAGAAAGCTTGCGTGTTGATTGGTGTCCTTTTGTCTTTTTCATTTTTTATTGTATTAATAAAAATATGCACCGCGAAGGTCAGTTTTTGGACTAAATGAATGCTTTGACCAGGTCTGTTGACCATTGCGTGTATGCAGATCCTCAGAGCCTATTGTGTGATCCTGGAGAAGCTTTTTGGAAAACGAGGAGACTCAGATTAACGGGTTTTGCATCATTGAAAACTTTAAGGGTTTCACAATGCAGCAAGCTTCTGGCATCAAGCCCACAGAGCTGAAGAAAATGGTGGATATGTTGCAGGTGATGCATCTGCTTTTATCTCTGTATTAGTTCTTAAAACGGCATTCAGTAATACATACCTGCAAAAAATGTTTATAATAAAGCAATTAATGTGGACCGACATACAGCCCTCTCTTCGATTCCTGGCTAAGTTGTCCTGTCACTATGAATATATATGATTTTTTTTTTTGCGTTAATGCAATGTTGCAAACACGCCACTAGGTGGCAGTATAGGTCCGAAATGACAGCAATAACTAATAAACGTTAATCTTTCCGCATTGTTGCTTTTTCTTTTGTTTGACAGGACTCTTTTCCTGCACGTTTCAAAGCAGTTCACTTTATCCACCAGCCCTGGTACTTCACCACCACCTACAATGTGGTCAAACCCTGATGAAGAGCAAACTGTTGGAAAGGGTAAACTGCGTTGGACAGAATTTGTGGAAAACCAGATTTTATTTATGTCGGATGAGAAAGTGGTTTTGACTTTCTTTCTTTTGAAGGTGTTTGTCCACGGTGACGAGCTGGAGACCTATTTCAAGGAGTTCGATGCTGAAATCCTACCTTCAGACTTCGATGGGAAAGGTGGCAAGTACGACGGCAAGGTCACAGCAGCACATCTCTTTGACTAAGCTCTTTTTATGTGTCGCCGCACCAGAGAGCGACCGTGTGATATTGTAGTTGTATTGCGTTACAGAATGATTGAACGTGTTGTTGTTTTTTGAGAGTGCGAATGCAGCAGCACAGAGATTTTCCCATACCAAACAACCAACTTACTGGAAAAGTCTCCAGATGTCATTAAAGAGGAATGAAACAGATACGGTCAGCTAGTTTCCTGTGACACTGCGTTCTGTTGGAGTGCTTGACATTCCTAACTAATCTCAGGCAGGCCCCCTTTTTAGATTTAACCAGAAAATAGATATTCTTTTGGAACAGATGCCAGATGACTAAGACCAGACATCTCTGCTGTTTCTCTTGTTAAGCGAGAATGGAAAAATACTCAACCTCAAACTATGTTTAAAACATAATTGTGAGAATACATGATGTTTGATTGGAGAACTTTCTATAGAAAGTTAAAGTCGAGGACGTACATTTGAATAATAAATAAAGTGCACACTTAAAATGACATATTCATGTATTTCCTGTAACAGAAAACAAATAAAAACCTTTTTGAATGTCAAACTTCAGACTTGAGTGCTACGTCTATCTATTTCTAGAAAATAAGACGTCGAGTTACAGAAATTTCCACAAATTGGGTACAAAACAGGCTTGAAACTATTTCAGTTTAAAAAATTAAGACAACATTAGCCTAATCAGATGATTAATAATTAATATGAGTAGTTTAAATGACTAATGACTTTAAATGACTAAATGAGTAGTGTCATGATGATTTATCACATTAAAAATAAGTTTGTATATATATATATATATATATATATATATATATATATATATATATATATAACCATTTTCATATTTTGAAAATGTTTACATGTAATATACAATGTATATTATTTAAATATATTTAATATAAAAATACTACATATTTTTCCTAAATATATACGTGCATGTGTGTTTTTATATATACATAAAAAATATACACAGCACACACAAACGGCAAGCTCATTTATGTGTTTGACAGCACTAATATAAGTTAAAATATATAAAAAAGTAGTCTGAATACTAAAATAAACATGTTAGGAACAGATACTGCCAAGAAGGGATTTAAACTGCTTGTTATTCAATGAAAATTCAACACATGATGTGAAAAAGCTAAACCACTTTAAGAGTGCAGTAAAACACTGTCATTGTTATTTTGGTTTACTGTTAAATTAAAAGCAAATAATTTTTTACCATGTTTACTTGTCTTGTAGAACAACAGAGAATGAAAAAGAGATTATTTTAAAAGACGCCAATAAATGGGAGACACTGTCAGATTATTGCTTCAGTTGTTTTTCAATTTATTCAATACATTTAACGAAAATAGCAGCAATAAAAAGATTAAAGTACCATGGAATAAAGTGCCAATAAAACATAAGGCGAACTGACTATTCAAAAGCAAATGTAAGACCAAATTTGTTGAACTTTCATCACTTGATATTAACGATTTCTAAACTAATCTGAGTTTTGACGAGTTATTATTTAAGATATGCTGACATCATAGCATAGAAAAATCTATGTAAACGACAGCTGGTGAATTAAGTGTTAGTTACAACAGTTATTAGTCTTCACCTCTTTACCATCTCCTCTTACCAAGTATGTTTTTTCCACAAGGTTCACTATGACCTTTTTCAAAAACATTTTATGAATCCCTCTTCACAGTTTGTCAGGCATTGTAGCGATACACCGTTGACATCTGACGCAACTTATGGTAAGTGCAATTTATTACCATATGTGCTTTCTCTCAAATTCCTGCTTGAAGGTCAGAGCGAACTCTAGCGAGTCAGACCTTTAAAAACCATCAAAACCACCTCAACTCAGAGCAAACGAGAACACCACGAAGTGTCATGCTTAGTGTTGCACAAGCTTTATTTTTCCTACTGGCACTGCGGCCTGTGTTTCTCCCACTGACAGATAGCGTTGGCATAGCTGACTATGACTTTGTCCATCCAGGAAAGAGGTTGAGGAAAAAGAACGGCGCCTTCAAAGAAGCCGAGATGACCTCCGTGTAGTGTCAGAGCGAAGATCACATTTTGCTTCTTTTCTGTGGATAAACCATAGAACACATTGAACATTGAAAGCTATTTAAATGTCTTTATTTAAACCTCTTAGAGGAAGCCGTTCATTCTAGAATTGGGCTATACTTCATTTAGCAATTGGACGTGCTGCTCTGCATGTTTTGACCCATGAAATTTATTGTTTCAGTAATTGTGCAATATGCATATGTCTGAGAAAACACTCATCGCACAAAATGCGTTCGATTGAATGAAGAAGCGTCGTAAGGCATTTGTTTGGGAATTGGGCTAAGCTGGCTGTGTAAGGTCCTTTTGATTTACTTTAAGCAACTCAGAAGAGGTATTTGTTCAGAAATCAGACTATTTTGGTCGTGCATTATGCCTTTGATGGAATAAACAGTAGTGACTCACATTAGGCATTGGTTCAGAAGACTATTTTGGTTGCGCGGTATGCCTTTGATTCACTAAATAGTGACTCACACTAGGCACTGGCTCAGAAATCAGACGGCTTTGGTTGTGCATTATACCTCTGATTCACTAAAAACGAGCAACTCGCTACAAGGATTCATGCAATAATCAGACTAATTTGGTAGTGCAAGATCATTTTGACCCACTATAAAGAACCAACTTACATGAGGCATTCTTTATTTTAAGTTTATTAAGTTAAACTTAATTTGTTTCAGAAATGACTACCCTGGTAGCAGAACATGCTTTTGATTCACTAAAAAGGGTTCTTGAGACATTTATTTGAGAATCAGATTGCGGTGCTGCTGTAGTGCGATAAACTTTGTCAGAGTACTTGAAAAAAGGTTTTCAGCTCACATCGCCCAGTTTTATTT
The DNA here is from genome assembly GCF_018831695.1 of Puntigrus tetrazona. Lineage (NCBI taxonomy): Eukaryota > Metazoa > Chordata > Actinopteri > Cypriniformes > Cyprinidae > Puntigrus > Puntigrus tetrazona. Next base: position 9,089,577 of record NC_056723.1, read on the forward strand.
TTAAGTGCACCAAAATAACAATCGGTTCTCTTATTATAAATCCACCTTATTATTAATAATATTAATATTATAATGAATTAACAGCATTGAATATCCATTAGACATTCTCAGGAAACTAAATAATCAATACAAATTCATAAATAAGGCTGCAGAGACTTTTGTCTTGGCCTCTTTAAAAATGCATCAACTTTAAAGTTCTGTTGAAGCTCAAGAAGATTAGGTGTCCCATATTTCCTTAGTGCGAAGGCAGTTAGGCTTGTTAATAGGGGTTCTTTCACCTGAGGCTGAAGGAACAAGCTGACGGCAGTAATCTGATAAATAATCACAGAGGAAAGATCAGATGGCACTGAAAAATTCAGCACAGGTGTCCAGTGCAGGATCTTAGAAACACAGCGGTGCTGAGAGTCTTAATGGGCACCTAAAAGCACTATTAGGCCATACGTGTCCAAGACGCGTGACCTCTCTCTTGCTAAAGATGGATGAAACGGATGAGTAAAATGAATAAAAACCTAGTATATAAATACCTGCTAGTGTGCGAGGTATGGTCAGCAGTGACTGGTGGACTAATGGATCATCTGAAGAGTTCATTAAGAGGAGAGGAACGCTGATCTAATATGAGAGACGTATAAGATTATAGCTTTCAAAAGCACAACATGACTTAATATAACTGGCTTTGAATACTGTTACCTACATTGTGAATATAATGCACACAGCTTTCCTTCTCATAGTACTCCTTTAGGGAGTTGTGCCCATGAAACTTCCTAATAAAGACATACATTTTGAAAAGAGTCATTATGGGAACATAAGATGCAGGGTCTTATGAAAGCTTTTAAAGTACCTCATAATGTTGTCATCAATCTGCATGAGTGAAGTGGCCGTATACAGACGGCTGAGGTCAGCAGCCTCCATGGTGCTAGAGCTCATTCCAAACAGACTTGCCCTACAGGACAGATTTACTTCACTCAGTTTCACACGGGATACTTAGGGATATAAAGCAACCGGTTGCCAGGAACGAATGTAAATCATACGGTTTACTGGCCATTAATCAGAGTCAGATATTTCGCATAAATAAGGAGTTACCTGTGAGACAGAATGATTTTTTTCATGTTGTCTGCCATGAGGAAGTTGTACAGTCTTCTGCACCGATCCCACTGTAGAAATGTCTCTTGAGCCCTATAGACAAACAAATAAAAGAGAAAGCCAAGTTGTCGGAATTACATCTTTACAATTGTATGTTAAGGGAATAAGTTAAAAATACGTTGTCACCTCAGAGCACTGTATCCTTGGCAGACGCTGACACAGCACAGCACCCGCTCCTGATTGGCTGGATTCTCACCCAGGTATTTGCAGGCGATGTTCCCTCCCAGACTGAAGCCCACCACGATGAGCTGAGTTTGTGGGAATGTGCGTTTAATGTAGCCCACCATGGCTGAAAACTCCCAGGTACAACCTTTAATAGAGTTACACAATAAACCATAGTTAAACACAATACCAATCAGCATTCAGTGGTTGCTATACATTTTCTATAGAAAGATTTAATTATTTAAATGATAATTATAAATTCCAAAAATATATATTATTTAATTACACATTGATAATATACATACACATATACACACTACCAGTCAAAATATTTAGAACAGCAAAGTTATTAATGTGTTTTTTTTATATATATAAATTCACCAAGCCTGCATTTATTTGATTCAAAATACATAAAAATCTGTAATATTGTGAAATATTTATAACTTTCTTTTTTCTATTTTCATCTTATTATGAAGAAATTGTGACTAACAGCCTAATTATTTTTCACAGATACTCTTGTTTCATAACAAACATGCTTGCCAAGCCCGGTTTACCGTAGGTGAACATCCTTGGGGAAGTCAGCTCAATGTTTGGTAGAGCTCCAAGATGGTTGAGAACAGCACACCTGTAGCCTTGTTTCTGTGAATAATCCACAAAGGTCCGTATATAATGCTTCTCACTATGGTTACCAATCCCAGGACAGATCACCATGGTGATGTCATCTGTGATGGGACACAGACAGATAAACTCTAGTGAAAGTACGAGCAACACCTTTGCCTCTCCAGAGGATTTGTCTTAATCATGAACACCATAAGTGGATGAAAATGAGAAGCTGTCTATAAATGCAAGAAAGCAGCATAAATGATTATTTGTGAGTCTTTTTAAAACATATGATAGTGTATATTTTTAGATCAAGATTTCCCATTTGGGGTCAAAATTCCCTGTGCGATTGAAAAATGAAGACTCACCTCCTGTACTGTGGACGCCTTGTGGCTCAAACAGGTCAAAGGTGGCAGTGGCTCCATCTGGCATAGGCAGGTACTTACGCAGCCCACAAGGTTTAGGGGACTTTACCCTTCCCATCTTCCCATAAAGAGCAGTCTGGAGATGTCCACTCTTCCCCCATAACAAGGGAGGGATGTACCTAGAAACACGGGCAAGTGGCGTAATAGCTATGTAGTGTATCAAAATATTTATTGAACTAATAATTTACTCTCGGATCGCACTCACTCTTTGGTGAGAATGGGGCAAGACTTGAGCAGGTAGTGATTGAGAGGGGTGTCCTGACAGGTGATGTCGGGGGCCGCCGTAGGACACTTCAGGTTCAAGCTCCGCACTATGACATACAGCACTGTGGCTACTGCAGCCAGCTTCATGCCATCAAACATGGCTGGCATCTCAGGAGACATGGTGCGGACGTCTGGCTCCACTTGGGCACTCATGATGGATTAGTTTACTAATATCTTATTTAAGGGGGAAAATATAATAAAAGGAAATATGTTAATATTTTAACTTTTAAAATGCATACATGAAAATATAAATAAGCTGCAGAATAGCACATATTTCAAATATCACTTTACGTTCAGATCAAAGGGAACAAGCCTCTAAATATTCATAAATTATATGAATATAATATCAGACATTACTTGACCTATATATGCACCTATGCAGACACATATGCATAAGGGATAGAAAAGAGTACATTTGGGGAAAAAATGGCTAAACATATGTAAAGATAGGATAAATATAAAAGACATAAGTATCGCGCGTGGAATGAATAAATAATTTCATATCACACCTTGGCTCTTGAAAAATGTGCGCTGGGTTACAGAGCAGCTTCAGAATGTGAATGTTCAGGTACAGAGGTGCTTCGCTGACCCAGATGTGTCATTCAGTCAAAGTATTCTGCATCATGCAACAGTTAGAAGAGGTTAATCTGTCTGCTCTCACTGAGCAGCCTACAGTTTTTGTTGACAGAGTTATTTTAACATTTTTATTCTTCAATACGAAGCTGCTGTATTACGCGTTTAGGAAAATAAATATCGCTCGTGCTTTAACAGACTATAACTATAACATATTCTTGGCATTCACAGCATGCGTAAAAACAATGTATGCCTTGCCTTCAAAGTTGTCCAAGGACTCGTCTGCGCCGCTGCTCTTGACATCTTCACTGTAGCGTTCCTCAAAGACATCTGACGACTACAAACAACACTGATCGAGCGTCGTCATTCACTTCACACCCAGCAACTGGAGCGCGTCTTCAGTCGCGTCCTCTGATTGGCGCAGCGTCACAATGACGTCGGGCTCAGCGCGCACGCAGCGCCATTGATATTCTTTTGGTTTCAGCGCTATCGCTGCGCGCTAGAATTACAGCAGCGTCGACTTCGCTGTCATTCAATAGCTGTTACCTGAAGTGAGCAAAAGTACAAAAAATACACTAAGTGTGGATGCTGTGTTAATTTTTCAAAAGTAAGAAGTCAAAATATTGGGCCAAACACGTCAGTGAAAGTTTACAGAGATGTTCAACAAGTAGCTGCACTTTTTTTTTTATAAAGTCTTTGCACAAGTATCGAAGTCGCTTACTTAAATGAAACGCTTACAGTAAAAGTAAACTTGTAAGAAGTGTAAGAAGAAACCTGATCGGCTTCAATCACCTTGCATTGTTTCACAGAACAGAATAAAGATGTTCACTTCATTAAATTAGAGACAACTTGTCTAGGCCTAATGTTATTCCTTTAAAGGTCTCTACTGGACATGTTTGTTTGATCATTATTAAATTTATCTCCCAAAACTTAAATTCTTAAATTAAAAAAAAAAATAATATATATATATATATATATATATATATTATATTTATTTATAAAATTTATATATATATATATATATATATATATATATATATATATATATATATATATATATATATATATATATATATAATCCCTTAAACCTGAGGAATAAACTCACATGATAAATAAAAATAAATCAGTCAATAAGTAGGAATGAATGAACGAACAAAAATGAACAGGCTAAATAAGAAGAATAGATAGATAGATAGATGGATAGATAGATAGATAGATAGATAGATAGATAGATAGATAGATAGATAGATAGATAGATAGATAGATAGATAGTTTTACAGCATCATGTGACAATGAACCATGTGCTATTTGATCATTTCCACAAGATGGCAGGATACAACTGAAAACACACTCTCCATGTCTGGAGCAAGTTGTTTACAGTTTCCATGTATTACAAGTGCTTTCGTCAGAGTGGTATGTTCTCACAGAAATTGGAGAGAACAGATGCAAAAGTGACAACAGCAGTGGACCAGCAGTCCAAGAACATCTTGAAGACTCAATATATCAATTACACGGCAAATTCCAAGTAAATGCACTCTGCAATGCACAACTGATCTGATTCCCTTTTAAACGATTGTATTATTTCCAGTAAGTGCCATAAATAAGGCTCGGCTAGTCACTATATGTGACGCGAAATAAGATGGATATTTTGTGAGACAGCCAGGATCTTAAATGTCTGATGTTAAAATCCAGCTCCATGATTTCCCCACAGCCGACATCCATTATGTTATTAGAGATTAGTGGCTCCGCTGGAGGAAAATCAACCTCGCTTTATATTCAATCAAATCAAGTGGGACTGGCTAAAGTGTCTGTGGAGGAGCATTTAGACACAAACTCTTAAGGGCCCCAGCAACAGAGCCAAGAGAGACATTAATAAGCTATTTTTCATTATGCAAAAATGGAATCTAGTGGTGCATGAACAATTGGTCTTACCCTTTAAACGTTTTGACTTTGTGTGAAGTTCTTTCAAGTTTGGGCTTAACTAATATACAGCCTGTATTTATCTTTCAACATTTAAAGTTTACTGGATCGTCCGGTTTACATTGTCCACCAGCTTTGCATTATGCTGCATATACACAAAACCGCAAGATGCTAAAAAAAAGCATGATCACCAATTGACAGTCACCCACACTATGCATCGACCCGCATACATAAATGCATCTTAGCTGGAGCAATACACCCACTACCTTGACCTTACAAAGCCCAATTATGGTTTTGCAAGAATGCAGCATTTGTTTATGCCACAACAATCCGCTTTATCTCGCTTTCCATTAGGCTTGTTATCAAAAGAACGTTATCTTCAGTTGCATAATTTAACAGCAAGCTGGAGTTGAGGTTCAAATGAACATTTCCAACATCTGCAGAAGCCTTAATGGTGCATTCGGAAAAATCAGCTCCGTTTAAGATCTTATAAAGATTATCATTATTTTGTTATTTATACCTGTGGAGCAAAAAAAAAAAAACACATTCACTTTCATTATATGAAAAGATACATGCCTAGTAAGAAATATGACTAATATGGTACTGTCAAACACAGAACGTTCCAATAAGGTTCTTTTTGTTCATGTTTGATTTTGGGAACCGACACATTAAGGTTTTAAGAACGTTCTATGTAGATTTTTTTTTGTAGCTAGGTTTAGAAGAAAGAAAGTTATGAAGGTTTGAAACAACATGAGTAAATATTTTCAGTTTTTTTCCCCTAATGTAAACACGGCAAAACGCCTGAAACCACCAAACGTTTTCTCGTTCTGTAAACCGAGCTGTTTTGTTTACTGTATCAAGTCAATCGAGCAGCGTACCGTTATTCGCTCTAATACATACCCTAGGGGCGGGGCCGTGGGCGTGGCCACGTTTTAAAAACAGGATGTAATTGGCTGAGAGCGGAGATACACGTGGGAGCGCACATATTGTCCCTCTCTCGCCTCTAATCTTGCCCGTAGTCATAACGGCGAGCGGATTCACACCGAACGACTCCTGAGACCGACGAGAAGTTCACCGAAGAACTACAGTTAGGCATCATGAGAACTTTCTCAAGCTTGTCTGTTAGTTTGCCACTTTTTGCGGCGTGTCTTCTTGCCGCTACAGTCTCCACCGCGAGCGGTAAGTGTTTTTGTTTTCGTCTGCGCGCTGAGCGCTATAGAAACGGCGTGGCAAACTACATTCACAAAAAAAAAAGCAAGTTAAAGTCTACTGTCCGTGTTAGTTTGACGTTAAACGTTTTAAATGTTCAGCTTCTTTTCATAATACTTTTGTGTGTGCGTGTGTCATACAGCCCGTGTTTTTGCTTTGGTACATGCAGTAATGAATGAATGATGTTTAGTGTCATTCTTTCTCGCACTGTCTTCATGTAAACAAGTCTTGGCGTCTGCACTTTATGGAAAGTCCCTGTGGTCATCTAGATGATGTCTCTCTTAGACCAAAATGTATATTATTCGTGTCTGTACTTGCGTTTAACGCCTTGGGCTCTCTGCTTTGTCCTTTTGTTGTCTATACAAAACATCATGTCCTGATTTCAGGACCATTCTCAGTGACCTACAGGCTTGAGCAGACTTTTATAGTTGAATGGTCAGACGTGGAAGACCATTTAAACACCAAATTTCATGTATTTGCCACTCATGTGTGTTAAGATTTTTTTGACAGCATATCTAAATGAATTTCCTCCATTTACCCTGAACTAGCAAAGAGAGATACAACATTTTTAGTAGTTCCATGTGTTGTTTTTTTTTAGTGTTGGATTCCAGTATTACTTATTTAATTGGCCCTATCCCTCATTTTATCCTCCAAGGATGTTGTTCCTTGTTTAAGCACACACTTCCCGCGTGCTGTCGAGCCTCAGGCCATGATCTGGCTCCGGTCTGTAGGTGTGGCTCAAGTGACCAAATCACTGAGTCACTTCCAATGAATGTGGCCACTTTAACATGCCCAACGAGGCAAGGGTACTTCCTGCCACTAATGACCAGTGCAGCAGGACAGGTTTGCGCAAACTTTTGGAAAATTCATCACCAGTTTCATTACTGTAAGTTTGACTGCTTGTGGTTTTGTTCCACGTTAGGGAGCTTTCCGTGTTAAAGCATTTCCTGCCAGGTTTTCAAGTGGTGCAGTAGTCATCTCATTGATCTTGTTCATTCACACTTCGGGTGATGAAATTGGCACTCTGTGATATTTTGCACATCATTTACTTATCTTTGTGGCTTTTCAACACCTGTGTGATTCCTTTCTACCATGGAGCACAAAAGCAGATGTTTAGTAGCTGCTCTTTTCTATTCATTGAAAGTGGATGGTGACCATGCAGGACAAAGAGCACCATAAAAGGGGGTCTGTATGACTTTTGCAATTTATTCCAACTCTTCTATAACCATACTATAGCTTCAAGTAAGGAAAAGCTTGTCAAACCTGGTGCCAACTATCAATAGTAAGGGATCTAGTACCAAAGCATGGCATTTGACATAATCAAGTAATCTGAGAATATTTTTTTTATTAAATAATGATTTGAATATCAGTCGGTTCCTCACTTGGTACATAGTCAAATTGACCATTTATTTTACGGATTTAGGTACTTTTTGAGCTTGACAGCTGCTGATCACCGTTCAGTGTCAGTGTATGAAAGAGAATAGCGAAAACATTCATCTCCTTTGTCTCCTACACGTCTGGAACCACATTAAATGATGACTCTTAGTTTGCGTCAACTCTCCCTTTAAAAGTTGGGAACTGTTTGGCTCACTTATGGGATTGAAAAGGTAAACAGCTTTGGATAGAAGCTGTACTCTCAAGCTGATCTAAGATCAGCGCTCATCCATCAAAATCTCGCAAAAACTGCTTAAAATCAGCAAACACAGACTTCTATCAACGTAACCCAGGCCTCTCAGGTCAGCTGACGGAGAGTACGCTAATTATAGCGACTGCACTGCCTCCCGCTTTTCACTCGCTCTCTTTTGCAAGAATGTGTTTGCGAGCCATTCAAAAGCTGTCGCGTGGCCCGTGCCATCTGGCAGCAGGGTCTTCCCCTCCGGGGATGGGCTCATTTGTCCTGACTCCATTCCTAATAGAACCCCAATGAGACTGCTTCTCCTGTGATTAATTTTCAATAAGCCCTAATCAATGTTTCATTCATAGGCAGAGCAACATGGCAGTTCTCATTTCGCTCCATCTTGGTCTCATGCTCCATTTTCCAATCTGCTGTATTGAATTTTTAAAATCGCATATTCCGACACTTGTCAGGAAACTTTCGTTACCAGTTTTTGAACAGATCGACTGCACTGGATTTATGTCCATTTTGAATCCGTGTAAAAGCATCATGCCAAAATATTATGCTTTGCTTTATAGCATTTCCAAGTAAGATTAATTATAAGCCTATTTGCGTTGCCTTAGAGAATGGCTGTTTTCTCTGTACGTCAGAGTGTATTTTTAGTCTTTGTGGGTTATTTTTAAGAACAGATGGCTGTGGTGTTCTAGAGAAATGCCTTTAGTTTACAGAAATCTCACCTGAAGATGCAAGCTCACTGACAGTTCACCAAAAAAAAGGTGTTTATTGGTCAAAGAACAGTATGTTCCTGATGTGCAGACCATATCTTTATGGATCATTTGCTTGGTCATTAAGAGGTGCAATCCACACGGCTCAGCGCATTGAGCTGTTCTGGGAGTTTTAACGTGGGATTCAGTGACGTAGGAATGCGAGGTTGGAACACCGAGTTCCCCAGAGCCGTTTGAAGGCATTTAAATGATGTGCGAATGACCGCATAGCTGAGAAAACACACTGTACATTAACACACACCTACACGCATGCATATTCACACCAGCAGTAATGTGGAGTAACAATTCCAGGACACCTTTAGCATCAAGCAATAAGCCTTATAAAGCACTAGAGGTAAACTAACACTTTAGGAGTCTAAATATACACAGAGGTTGTAATATAAATCAGCACCTAGACACAGATCTCCTATTTTAACTTAACTTAAAAGGTTCTGTTACATTACTTGGATCTTGTATACATATTTTATTAGTGTCAAGTCTAGGCAAAGAATGTTCTTTTTCTTAATTTGTTTTTCTTACATTGATCATTTTAAGTGCTCTTATAATTAGTGCTGTCAAATAATTGAAGTAATCGGGAACAAAAAATAATTTTTGTTCACATGAGTGTGTATATTTATTATGCATTTATAAATAATATATATAATAAAGAAACTGTGTGTGTATATATATATATATATATATATATATGTGTGTGTGTGTGTGTGTGTGTATATATAAAATATAGACATTCAACAGACAAAATACAGAAATGTTACTAAATAGACACCAGCAAAAATACTACGATAAACATTGGCAGCATATCGTCAATAAATGCTCTTTTTTTTTTTTTTTTTTTTTTAAGGGACTTTTTGAGTTGTGAAAGTTACAGTATTATTTATAAAATAAAAAAACAGTGAAAGACCCAAATATGATAACTATCTTTTCTTGATCCCCAGAATCAGACCGGGATTGGTTTGTAGGTGTGTTGTTGCGTTTGCGTGCGCTCACATGCACGTGTGCAGTGTTTTGGTTGTCTTCCAGTCTGTTGTTTTTGTTTTGCACCTGTTCCTAATAAGACAGTCAAGGGTTCTTTTGTTGGCCAAGTGTGCGTGATCCGCTCAGCAGATTGTAGCCGAATGACTCCTCATGCCAGTGACTCATTTCTAAAGCCCTTCCCTACTTTTTAAGCGTCATTCGTTAATATATTTTTTTTGTACTCATAAGATTGCAGGTCAGGCCTTGCTTCTTTTTGAAATGACTCAAGTGACGTCCCAGATATATGAATCGGAGGAGCTAGTGGTTTTATGGTTTTGAGCTGTTCTGTTATTTTCAGATTCAAACTGTTCATTTTGGTTCTTTAAGTTAAAAAAATGTAGTATTTTTTTCTGGCAAACCATAACCATAATGGTAGCACATCAAATATGCTCGTTATTGGATTGTTTACTTTAAAATTTAAAGCTGACATTTGTCATTTTTGTGACACTAGTATCACCGAACTCAAAAATATTGTAACACATCAGCTCTTAGCTCCACTGCTGTTCCAAAATTTGTATTTTTAGGTGTATCCCTTGAAGGCTGCACATTTTTAATATCAGTGCAGCCACAATAAGAGTTTTTGACCATACTGGGACTGGGTCAGTTGCACATTGGTTATTGCTCATTTTGTGAGTTGGCTCAGCACTGCCCGCTTGTTTTTTCAGGGTCACAGTTGCCTGGCCAGACTTCATTTCTGATTTCTTTGTCCTTGTTTGCGTGCCTCATTTGTGAGAGAGCAGCGAACACTCCCACAGCTGCCTGCCTTAACACGTTTAACTCCGAGAAAGACCATGTGATATACTATAGCGCCTAAAGCCATCTATCCGAAAGCCTGTGGGAATAATCTGCTCTCACTCCCATTTCAGAGCTTTTGCTGATCAAAAGGCCAGCTCAGCTGATGAGACGCTGATCAAATGTTTCACTTCATCAAACAGCTTTGTGTTCAGCTGATGTGTTCAGTTCTGTAATGGCCTTCCAGAACGTATTAGACCAACATTGAGTTCTCTGACAGTCTAACTAGGTTAACTATACTGTTAGGTGATTCATCATGATGTGGAATCCGTGACATGAATTATTATCCACCCTCTTTTGTTTACATACGTCTAATCTCAGGTAGTGTTAAAAGTAATAGTTTATGTAGGAAATCGCTCAACCTCATGTCATTCTATGATATTTATATTTTTTTCTTCCCAAAATAAGTTTCTGATATTTATTTTTTGCAATTTCCTTGCAGTACAAGTGAATAGTGGCTAGAGAATTAAAAGAATAAGAATAATTAAAAGAAAATAATAATTAATAAATAAAATATTTTTAACATTAAAAACATCAATAGATACTTTTAAACGGACAAATGAAAAGACATTTAACACTGTTCAAATTAATGTTTTAAAATAGTTAAATATAACAAAATCATTTTTGATTAAAAATATGCCAATCTATTATTATTATTATTATTATTATTATTATTATTATTATTATTATTATTATTATTATTATTATTATGCCATCATATACATTTCACAGCAATTAATAAATCCAAAATAAGTTTGTTTGTGTATACTTTCTACATTTATTATGTGTATATATAAATATATACATGCAGTATATAGACAAATAATATTTACGTATGTGTGTGTATGTATATATATAACAACATATTTTTTCATAAATATACATGCATGTGTGTGTATTTAAATATATAAAGTATAATTATTTCTTGTATTTTAGATGCAATAAAGCATGATTTTACCATTTGACAATACTATTATAATTATTTATGGTAATAATAATTAAAATAACACAATTTTTGATAATAACAATTGTTTTGCAAATTGCATTTTACAAAAGCAAACTTGATTAACTTAAACTTTCATTGCATGGAAAATAACAGCTTGAACATTCTGCAAAATGTCTTATTTTGCTTTTCACAGAATGATGGCTCAGTTTTCATTTTTCTTAATTTATCCTGTTAGATGCAAGAGTTTGCCCATGTCAGCAATTAAAAAAAAGTGGCAAAGACATTCCTTTCAGAGAGATAAAACTGTTTCTGTTCAGAGTCACATTTTATGGAAACAAAAGCAGAATTGTGAATAGGAATTGAGTTGTGTTTAAAGTTATTGAGCAGCAGTGAATAACTTTCAGTTCCTAACTTTGACGATTTTGTCATAACTGTTCGGTAAGAATCCTTCAGACTATCCATAAACAGTTTCTGTTCCTCTGGAGTTTTTTTTTTTGTGCTTAGCTGAGATGGATGGGTTGATCTAAGTTGCTAAACATTTCGTTCCTTGGGTATTATATCAAAAGCAATTCCAAAGGAATTTTTTTTCCTTGAGAATATTCAAAGGAATTGTTATTCAGCCTTCTGGAATAGTGTGAATAGGAGGATGCATTCCATTCCAAAGATAAACATTGAAATCGTTTGGATAAGAGCGTTTCTGTTTATGCAGGCCGGGGTTTTATCGTTATCCCAGAAGCTTCAGTCCTGAGCGTGAAGGCCGTTGCCTTTTGTCACAATTAGAGGAGATTGTTCACCAAATGATGTCTTGGCGCAAAACAAGTTCACACGGTTGAAACCTGCAGTGGAGCTGCTTGAAACATGGGCTAATTATCATTTCGAGTGCTGCTCACCTCGAATAAACTCCGCTGAGTGTCTCCGTTGTGGTATTTTGGATCCACGCCAGGGGAAGACACAACGATGCGCAGGAAGTCTCTCACTGAGGTGTCATTTACACAGAGTTGTGGGAATCCGGCACAGATTGTGGAAAGTTGTAGCTTTGCAAATTCAAGGCCTGTATGTAAGGCTAAAATTAACAGTTAAAGATAGTAACGGCTCCAAAAACTAAACTTGGATGTTGTTGTTTTTTTCATCTCGGCATATACAGTTCATAAAAGTGTAAGAGGTGCAGTTTCCTTAGCTTAATGCAGCAAACAAATATGTAGTTCAAAAATGTTTTTATTGCTTATTTTTTCCTTCACTTTGGATATATTATTTTTTTATTATTATTATTACTTGCATTGATCCTTTAGGCGGTTGTTAAATTTATTTAAAACTGCATATAAGTTTTGTTGTTGTTGTTGTTGTTGTTGTTATTATTATTATTAAATTACAAGATATATTATTATATTCAGCAAAATTTCCATTTGCATTTCCATACTTTTTTCCTCAGTCCATTGCTAGCCCACGTAAAGATTCCTGACCTTCACAAACAATTTTTATATAGACCACAGGACTGCAAAGAAACTTCTAGAAACGTTTGTAATGCTGTGGCCTCGTCAGCAATTTGGGTCGTGTCCACTTTGTCCAACCCTAATAAAAACATGACCAAACAGTGAACTCATTGTCTTTTTCACTTCCTTTTTAAAAGAAACAGAATTCTAAACCATCAGAAAATACTGCTGATGGCTCTGAAACACAACCCATGGTTCATGAAACGCAAATATTTTCTCTGTAATCCTTTGTATATAATTGTGTATGTATATATGCGTGTGTGTGTGTGTGTGTGTGTGTGTGTGTGTGTGTGTAACCCTGAACCACAAAACCAGTCATAAGTGTCAATTTTTTTTATTTAGATTTATGCTGTATAGTTTGAATGGGACAATATGTGGCTGAGATCAAACCATTTGAAACCAGGAATCTGAGGGTGCACATAAAATGCCGAGAAAACCTTTAAAGTTGTCCTTAACGTTGCATATTACTAATCAACATTTAAGTTATAATATATTTATGGTAGGAAATTCACAAAATATCTTCATGGAACATGATCCTTACTTAATATCCTAATGATTTTTGGCACAAAAGAAAAAAATTATCATTTTGACTTATACAATGCAATTTTTGGCTATTGCTACAAATATACTTTAACATACATACTCAACCTCAACTGGCTGTGTGGTCCAGGGTCACATGTATAACTGTATAAAAACTACGTGTTTAATGAAATAACCCCACTGAGTTCTATTAAAAGTTCAGTCAATAATGGATGTTATATCAAATCCACTGTCTTTGTCTTTTCTCAGCTGACAGCTGTGAAGTAAATGTGTGCTTGAACGGAGGAACTTGTGTGACAGAAGAAGGAAAAGACCCCTTTAAATGCATTTGTGCTGAAGGATTCACTGGGCCTACCTGCAACAAGACTGATTTTGGTAAGTCTTATCAGTTATTTATGTGAACGCATATGTTTAAAGGTTACTTGTTTGCATTTCAAGTAAGCTTTATCGTTGCTCATACGACCTTTGTTCTCAGGGCCCTGCAACCCTAACCCTTGTAAAAACGATGGCTTCTGTGAAATCGTTGCCAACTCTCGAAGAGGAGACGTCTTCAGTGAATACGTCTGCAAGTGTTCCATAGGCTTTGATGGAATCCACTGCCAGAACAGTGAGTCGCTTTTATAAAATTGACTGATTTAATGAATAAAAATTGCGTTTGAAAATGCGTTCATATTAATGGAAGCACTTTTTCTTTGGTAAATTTGCATTAGCAGCTTCTTGTTGCATGCTGGTTGATGCAGTTTAAATATGCATACATGTTTTTTTCGATGAACTTTATGAACTTTGTCTGGCCGTATCTCCCTTGCAAGGACGAATTAGACACAGTATTGCAGAAAGTGTTTATATTGAAGAGTTTTTTGTTGTTGTTTTGCACAGCAAGGCTAATATATCACATGCAGCTGTTCTCTTTAGAAATGCATGACTAATTATTTCACCAAGTACGTCAATTCCAGGAGCTCTATCTGGATGTAATGAGGGCAGATGGTCAAATCTCTGCTATCTTAACGCATGCAACTATTAAGACCGGAGAGAACATTTAAAACGAAATAAAATCATTTTCAATAAAATCATTAAAAAAAAAATTTAATGACAAATGGATTTGGCCTTTTTTTCAGAAAAAGAATTAAAAAATTGCCTTAAAACTTTCTTATTTTTATTTAAACGAATAAAAAACTGTTGTAATCAGTCAGTGAGTTCCGTCTTCCACAAAATAAATGAATTCATACAAGTTTAGAAAAACATGAGGATGAGTAACTGGCAGAAACTAAGATTTCCTTTTAAAAAAGGAACACTTTTTGGTTAATTGTTATTTTCTCATTTTCATTCTCAATTATATTCAATTACTTTGAGGAGTTCATTTTGATTTCACAGATTTGACAAAGTAATCTTGTCCTTTCACGGGCAGCGCATTAATCTGCAAGAAGAGAAAAAGCAAAGCCAGAAATCCTTCCATAATTGAATGCTGCTTTTTCATGCTATACATTTAAGACGGCATTAATTAAGTTCACCACAGAGGCTCCCTCACGTTCTCTCTCACTACGGTGGACATTATGGCTTCGGTGCCAGCTTTCTCGCGCTTGATAGCAGGGCTGTGATGTTTTGACTGGGTTTAGTTAAACATACGGGCTCATCTTCAGTGTGGCTGGGAATCTGACTAGATTAGAATAGCAATGACGTTGAATTGACTGTTTAAAAGCTTCTTAATCCCTCTGGGAGACGTCTAAATCATGCTCGGATGATGGCAAAGATTGTGGAGTACGCAAACTGCGTAGTTTGTGCCAAACATAGTGGCAGCACAAATGAAAATATGACTGTAGCGTAGCACACCCACGCTGTCACACGCTAGCCCTGTTGCTGGGGTAAAATGCAAGTGGAGGAGGCAAAGTAAATGAAGTCCGCACATCCTCAGCTCTCAGCTGGCAGCAATGTTTCACTGACAGCATGAAATTGGTCTGAAAGCCCCGCAAGAGGCCGTGAAATCTGTGTCAAAAGCTTTTACGCAGTGGAGCGCTGGTCACATTAGCTGAGCTGATTGAAATAGAAACCTGCTGGAGGGTTTAAATGCAGAATCAGTGCCTCTCTGTGTGTCTGCAAGTAAGTCGAAGCGTTAACGAAGCGCTTGATTCCTGCATTTAAAGCTAGCTAGCTAAATTGGTGCTGCCCTTCTGCCACTACGGTGTAATTTTCCTATTTTCCAGTGAATAAGAGCTAGTTTTCTCACTCGAATTTCTCACCTCTAATTGCTGTATTTTTCTCAACTAGTGTCTTTAATTTTCCTTTTTCACACTAAACTTCAGCATTGCGGTTGTTGGAAACTTTTTGTAGCTTCTTTTTAAGAAGAGACCAGGAGATTCTTTGCAAAGCAGGAGTTCGTTTTTTTATTTCGTTGCTGTAGTCATCTGCAAGAAGTCTTCAAGAAATCTTTAAGAAAATCGTCAAGCAATCTCCAAGAAAATCTTCAAGAAATCTCCAAGAAACAAATCTAACCAAACATGTTAGGTTGAAGTATATATGTTTCAAAGGGGGAGGAGTACACAGAGGTGGAGACCAGTAAAACAAGAGTATGCAAATGCGATCAGGAA
Organism: Puntigrus tetrazona; assembly: GCF_018831695.1. Classification (NCBI taxonomy): domain Eukaryota; kingdom Metazoa; phylum Chordata; class Actinopteri; order Cypriniformes; family Cyprinidae; genus Puntigrus; species Puntigrus tetrazona. The sequence goes on from NC_056723.1 coordinate 9,105,634, forward strand.
CTTAGCCCAGAACAGGAACTTTCCCGATCCTGATCTATTTAGCATCCAGGTGTCATTCAAATGCATAGGTGAAACAAAAGGCACAGTTGTACCTTAGGATTAGCATTCACACTTGATTTAGGACACCTACCAGATGTTCAAGAACTGAAAGACAAAAGATAACTGTCTCGGAGCTTGGGCTTCCTGCTCTTAGAATGTAAATCACAATACACATTCAGCATATACTGTTATATTGGCGTCTGTGTTTAACCTTTTATAAATTTGTAATACAACAATCCCCATTTGAGAGTTTTAATGACTCTCACATAACACAAATTTAATCCTTCTAAAATCCATTCTATAGCCTATGTTTAATAACATATGCTCCATCTTGCAGTCATGCAACTTGAAAAAGTTACAGGCACATATCTTATGTGTCTTTGCCTAGAATTGCTTAGGTTGTAATAGTTCTTTTCAGAACCATAACTCTTGACAAAATACGACATGGGTGGTAATATGTCGTACAAAACTACATGATGACACAATCATGTAGCATAAGAGTGGAAGTTCTGAAGTCCATGCCGCCTGAATAACTGTGACGTCTGTTTCCTGTAGTCCATTTCCCCTGTAGAATCATTCGGATGACTCTTTGTCCTCATGAAGCTTGTTCATGGATGTCTGAGGTGTAAATCAGGGTGCTGCATATGAGATGACCTTGCATATACACGGACCTGAAACACAAGAAAACAGAGAAACAGCAGACCAGCAGTATTCATGCATAGACATTTTTTAGACTTCTGGTGATCGTATAGTGGTTTAAATTTTGATGATCGTATAGTGGTTTTGTTGACCTAGTCTTAAGTCATTTGACACCTATGGACCAGTGAGGTAAGGATAGACTAGTGGATGGGGAAAGGCCTATGAGGAAAATCTTCACCGCAGGGGTTGGCCCCCGAGGCCTGTTGCGTTCGGTTCTTCCCTGGGCTCCTCACTGGTCTATGTGTCCTAGTCTGTCCCTGTAGGTGATTTGTAAACCATTATTGTAAAAACATCTTCATCCTCCAATGAAACGTCAGTCATGGCAAACATCATAAAATAGAGGATAGGTGTAATTTGGAGTGTGCTGTAGTATAACTTTGAAGGCTGTGAGTGTACTTGACTAGCATTCTCTCAATGGAAGGAGACACCTTAAATTAAGTACTCACAGCCCTAACAGCTAACACCTGAGCAAACTGCTCCAACTGTTGGGTAAAGTGGGGGGGTCTGCTTCAGAGTAGCTGGCAGATTGAGTGGGAGCTGGGTAACGCTGTTAATTTCCTCCTAAAGTCTTTTTTATGTTTCCTGCACTCTTTTATCCAGTGTCCAGATTTTCCACAGTAATGGCAATTGCCCTCCCTCTTAGGACATTTAAATTTCTGCCTGTTCTCAGTGTTGACCTTAAAGGATGCTGCTGCAATCCTTACTCTGGCTTTAACATTAGAGTCTCTTTCCCATGTAGGTGAGGGTAAGCTCTGGGAGATTCCCTCTATATCTTTAGGTCCAAGCATTTTTGCAATGCTTTGGACCTGGACAACAGAAGAGTTGGGAAGAACACTTTCAACTGACTCAATTCCCTGAGATCTTCTCCTAGCACCACATACCTTTGTTGAATCTACAGGCACCTCAGTTTCAAAGAAGGCTTGCAAGTCAGGATATGTGCTATCAGGCTGATTAACGTCCACCTCAGTTTTTTCTGAAACTTTATTGTGGTTTAATTTTTTTTGTCAAAGCCGATATTCTAGCACATAGCTCTTGGTTCTGTTCCTCTAGTTCTGAGATGCGCTGAGATTGTTGTGTAGCTAGTGCTAAGCCAAATTCCTGTGGCAGCAGATAATGCCTTTCAAATTGTTCTTACGTAAACATGCTCCTAAAACCTTTTTACACTCCTCTACAGACCAAGTCTTGTCTGGATGGATCTTGTATTTTTGAGTTAGCTTTTGTCTAACTTTCTCAGTTATTATAAGGTTCATTTGCATGCCTAAAAGTGATTTGAATTCACTATCTGACCACAAAGGAGTTGCAAGACCACCTTTCTCAGTTGTGGAAATGAGTCTAGCATTCTTTTTGAACATTGTAGATTTTGTTTTTGTTCCTTACACAAAGAAAACACTTAACGTCTCTCAACAGAGGGTACACTTGTTAACACAGATCAACTATGGTTAACCTTCTCTAACAAAGTAGAGGATAAAACAAACAATTAGCAAGTAATGCCAATCTTCCCTGCCTAAAACAGAGGATAAAGTCTTCCCTGCCTAAAACAGAGGATAAAGTCTTCCCTGCCTAAAACAGAGGATACACAAATATTAGCAAGTAATGCCAATCTTCCCTGCCTAAAACAGAGGATAAAGTCTTCCCTGCCTAAAACAGAGGATACACAAATATTAGCAAGTAATGCCAATCTTCCCTGCCTAAAACAGAGGATAAAGTCTTCCCTAAAATGAATTTTTAGAGGATAACCTAGTTAACCAAACCCTACAGCTGTCTGTTAACTCTTCTCTGACGGTGCAGAGGTTTACATGTACTGGTCTGTAATGGTTCTTTGGATAGAGTTACACTCACCAACCCTTAGTTGTACTGAAAGATTCAGTCTGGATCAAAGTCAGATCTTTGTTGAACTTGAAGTTTCAGTCTGGATTCAGATGAGCAGCTCTATCCGGGTCACGGCACCAAAACTGTTGGAAACTTTTTTGTAGCTTCTTTTTAAGAAGAGACCAGGAGATTCTTGGTAAAGCAGGAGTTCGTTTTTTTATTTCGTTGCTGTAGTCATCTGCAAGAAGTCTTCAAGAAATCTTTAAGAAAATCGTCAAGCAATCTCCAAGAAAATCTTCAAGAAATCTCCAAGAAACAAATCTAACCGAAACATGTTAGGTTGAAGTATATATGTTTCAAAGGGGGAGGAGTACACAGAGGTGGAGACCAGTAAAACAAGAGTATGCAAATGCGATCAGGAACTTAGCCCAGAACAGGAACTTTCCCGATCCTTGATCTATTTAGCATCCAGGTGTCATTCAAATGCATAGGTGAAACAAAAGGCACAGTTGTACCTTAGGATTAGCATTCACACTTGATTTAGGACACCTACCAGATGTTCAAGAACTGAAAGACAAAAGATAACTGTCTCGGAGCTTGGGCTTCCTGCTCTTAGAATGTAAATCACAATACACATTCAGCATATACTGTTATATTGGCGTCTGTGTTTAACCTTTTATAAATTTGTAATACAACACGGTCAAGGGATTTTAATGGCTGGTTGGGGCTTAAGTGCAAAACATTTCTCAAACCAATCAACAGCAGTGTAGTATTTAGATCCTATAAAAGTATATATTAATATTATAAATTCTTTTCAATCTTTTATTTTTATATTTTCAGTTTTCATTTTAGGTTAAGTTTAGTTTAAATGTCTTTCATGATTACAATTATGGTAAGTTTATTTATTTATACATATTTTTATTTATTTTCTTCAGTGTTAATTGCATTATTTCAGTTGCCAAGACACAAAGGAAGCAATCAAATAACATTAAGTTTAGTTTTCCTCGTTTAGCGACAAGCGCATAACGATTATAGATTACATCAATAGGCTGACATGAAAAAATACATATATGGTGCAGCCATCTTCACAAACGGATAAAAAGACAATAGAATGTAGAATATGTTATATGTTTTTTGCATAGACTCAGTGTGTAGCTGCTGTATTTTAAGACATTACAGAACCAGCCAGTTGTAAAGGCTTTCTTTTGTTCCTTCCCAGCATGCTTCAGTTTTTTCTCTTGGATGCCCCAATTTCACCGTCACATGTGGAAGTGGAGACCTGCTGACCTTGCATTTTATTGATTTGGATGATGCTGCAATGGACATAAGATTGCATTTCACATTATGTAGCTAGATATCGATGTTCTCAAAGTAATACAATGCACTACTGTGTTGAATTGCTTCCCGGTGGGCAGCAATGATCCACTTCTTACATTAACATTAGGAATAACCGCTAACATTTTACAGTTTTATTCCGAGTTGCCATGCTTGAAATGGAAACTTGAAATGTAAGGCCCTTTAAAAAAGAATGTGCATTTGTAGTGTAATCTTAAAAACATGTTTGTTTTTTTTAAACTGTACTTGCAGATAATGTAATATTACTGGTATAAAAGGCCATCTACTTTCACGACCGTTTCTCAACACACTTAAATATACTTCTAAAAAGTGCACTTTGTTATCATTTCTGAAGTTTTACCTTAAAGTACATTGTAATTTTTTATAGTCTCTTGATATGCTTTTGAAGAAATGCATGTATTTGATAGATTTTTATATGTAACTTTCATATATTTTAAATGCTAAATTGCAACCTAAAGGAATAGTTCACTCCAAAATCAAAATTGTATCATCATTTACTCACCCTGGGGTAGTCTGAATTCTGCATGAATTTCTTTGTTCTGCTGAACACAAAGGAAGATATTTTGAGAAAAGTTTGTAAGCAGGTTGTTTTGGGTCACCATGGACAAACCTTTTTGAAATATCTTTCTTTGTGTTTCTTGTTTCCGCTCGTGTTGTGCTAATTTCAGTGTGTTGCGGCTTGTTTCAGTCTTTTTCCGTTGTGTTGTGCGCTACAAGGGCCACTGTAATTTAGTGATGTTCAGTGGTAAAACCAAACAAATCTATGTACTAATCTTTTATCTTACGAATATAGAGGATACACGGATAACGCCAAAAATGCAGCTTGAAGCTGTGATTTATTCAGCAGTTGTTTTAGGTCAGTCCAGCATAAAGTGACTGCTCCGAACGCTTATAGGGAAGTATTGCTCGCTGACCTCTGAAGGTTTGGAAGTGTTTCAGTATGTCTGAGCACTGTGTTGGCACTGGACCACTGTGACCGGTCACACCCAGTCACGCTCCATCTGCACACATCAGATAATCCCACTGATTTCCTTCAGTTTTGCTGGAATGTTCTATTGCAGAGTGACTTTCTTTCTTTTTACTCCATTTAATGTTTCGTTTTTTCTTCGTAAATATATATTGCCCCTCAGGCACATGAGGGCCGTTATAGACCCTTGCTGTGCGTCTTCATATTGACCTTTTAATATTTCTGACACACTTGCGTTGGAAGCATGTTGGTGATCTGACGTGGCGCTGTTGCTCTTAAGTGGATTAGAAACTTCAGCAGGCCTCCCTCAGCTTCCTATATCCTCTTAATGAACGGCTGTAAAAATCCTGTCGTGCTGAGATTATGCTGTGTCATATGTGGGTTCCTTTTATTTGCCCTCAATTTTGGGTCGCTGTTGTGACAAACCTTATGACAAGTATTTCAGTCTTTAATTTTATACCCACATTCTGGACAACATTTATTGCAGTTAACAGAGTGATACATCTCTGACTGGATGAGCAAACATTTCTCAGGACAGCAATTTTCCAAGACTGTGAATATGAAGAAGAACACATAGCTGTCTAAATGTTGCTATTCAAAGAGAAAATAAACCGGTCCGTAACTACTAACAGGGATCTCTCTAAGAAAGATCCCTGGGGTCCCTGTTCTCACCACCAATTTCTCAACTACGAGACACAAAAAGTGCACGTAAAATAATATTTATTATGTAACGAAACTTAAGGGGCAAAAAACTTCAGGAGGGGCAAATTGCCAATGAAAATTACAATAAACAAAACCTAGAAATCAGATAGCAAATAAAATACAATTTCTTTCCCCCCTGCTAGCTAACAGGAAAAAAACAACAAAACAAACAAAGTTTGCAGGACCAACTTGGTCAATGCAGAATCAGGTTTGGTTACTGCATTGACTTTACAATAGTCACAAAATTTGTGTCAGTCGATTTTTTTTTTTTTTTTTCTCCCATCAACGCTGACTCGCCTGGCTGAAATGAGCGATACTTTTACAGCCATAATACTTCTTCATATCAGCTGGAGACGCTGCCAAATTAATTCTCGCTCTCACATACCTTGTGTGTACAGGAACAAGCGGAGTATTATCAGCAACCAATTGTTCACTTTAATAATTTTAATGGGCCACAAACCATGTGACCAAAAATGAGCTCCGCAGGACTGTAGCCTAATAACTTTTTGAATAGTTTCTCTGATCACAAATAAGAGCAAAGGAAGATCATCAGCCCAATCCTTACCAGACTCGGCACAGTGAGCTTGCATCATTGATTTAAGCATCTGATGTTAGTCGCAATTTGATCAAATGCAATAGAATAAGCATGGGGTTCAAGCTTCATATGCTTAATAGGATCAAATGAAGCTACAGCAGCTGATCTATGTATAACATTCTCTGCAGGCTGAACAATTTGAGGAGAAACAGCAGTTTGTGCATGCTCTTTCCTTGTCCTTTGTACGCAAATATAACTTACGAATCTCATGCTCTTGTCGTTTAATTTCCAACTCTAGTTCTTTCCATTTAAAATGCAGTGAAGGGTTGGTTTTAGATGAGGGAAAATCAGTTGTTCCACCTGTCTCTAACCCATCACTTTTCCATTCCTCACCTTCTATGCCAGTTTCTGTAGGCAATAAAACTTGCTTAACAAGTTCAGCGTATGTTTAGAATTTCAGCAATATGCTAAAAAAACATTTTTCCAGAATGCATTAAATTGCTGTATAATACATTTAGAAACAAATGAACCAATAATACCTCTGTTTTTACCCAGTGTTCTTTACCTTCTTAAGAAGAATATCAAAAGAACAATTGATATCCAATTTAAATTAAAATATAAACTGTAAATTAAGCAAGACAAACAAATGGAACAGAAAGATTTTATATTTCATATAAAAATATTAAATGCAGAAAAATTATTTAATAAAGTGTTCTATTTGAAGATATTTCGTAAATTGTTGAGGAAATGAGAATCAGAAAAAAAAGTTCAAGCAATAAGAATGTTTATTATAGCCAATACATTAAGGTGACTTTAAAGGATATATCATGTTACAAACTTATTTGGAAACCATTTTGCAGAATAAATACGTATATTAGATAATTTTAGCTTTTAAAGCAATGAATTTTTCATTTTCATGTACCTCAGACCATTGTAGAAGTTGAATGTTGCCACCTAGAGGTCACAAAGACAACTGCTTTATTTTACTGTTGCGCTTGTCCAGACCAGTTTTGATGAGTTTTACAGAAACCTTATGATTCCCGCAGATGTGAATGACTGTGCTGGCCAGCCCTGTCAGAATGGAGGCACCTGTCGAGATCTTGATGGTGATTTCACCTGTAAATGTCCCTCACCCTATGTGGGAAAGCACTGCAATCTGCGTAAGTAGGACACTGCCAGTGCACACGCAGTTTCTCTCTCTCTTTTTTTTTATTTTCTCCACATATTTGGCTTTTGGTTTGGTGACTTCATTCAGCACACAATGTCTATGTCTCTCATGTGAATGTGGTCATCACACTGTTTATCCATCTGTCTGTCGCACAGTAAGCCTGTTTGTCTCCTGAGTACTTCAATATCTGCTAATGTCTGGCTCTGGTCCCCAGGATGCATCTCTCTGCTGGGAATGGAAGGAGGAGGCATTGCCGAGTCTCAGATTTCTTCCTCTTCTGTGTATTACGGCATCCTGGGATTACAGCGCTGGGGGCCGAATTGGCCTGACTGAATAACAAGGGACTTGTTAACGCTTGACCTCTGCGACACATGACAAGAACCCCTGGATCGAGGTAAACAAGTGTGTTTGGTTCACATATTCAGGGTTCGAATATTATTTGTTGACGCAAAAAGTGACTTAATTATTTATTTTAATGCAAGATCAACCTGCAGAGGAAGATGCGTTTCACTGGCATCATTACCCAGGGGCCAGTCGCATGGGCACAGCCGAGTTCATCAAAGCCTTTAAGGTGGCGTCCAGTTTAGATGGGCGAACCTACACCATGTACAGACCTGAGGGCCAAAGCAAAGATGTGGTGATGATTCACTCATTTTTCTCTTTATTAAATTTTTAGCATTGGATTTTTATGGTTTAGAATTAAACTTTTGGGTATGGGACAAGGGTGATGCATAGTAGTAATATAATTTATATATTACTGCACTACATTTCTTATGTAATTGATTAATGTGTGTGTGTGTGCGCCATGTTACTCGGCAGCCATCTTTGAAACGCCTCTCGAGCTTCCAAGTGCAGCTCCGTTCTCTTTGTTTTGGGAAACTATTCTATAGTTTTTGGTATCACTGAGCAACACCCTTAGCAACCACCATTAGCAACATAAACAATCAATAAATCAAACATAAAACGGTTTCATCAAATTCAAATGCCTGTTATTTCTTTAATGAAGTATGAGTGACTCCTGCTGGTGTTATCTTGGATCTTTCACATTAATTTTGAGACCACACTCTTCTGGTCTAATAAACGCTTCTCATGCGGAGATATGTTGTGTGTGCGGCACGCGTCTGTGTGACAGCCTGCAGTTTGTATCTACTAGTTTTCTGTTCAGTTTATACTGTAATGATGCTTGCAATCTCGTGCTTTATAGTTATTATAACGTTTTTACAAATCATGGGTTTTCATTGTGCATACCAATTAAACTCAATAAAACTGCAGACAATAAAACACAAGAAAATATAACAATTAAAAAAATGATTGTTTTCTCTCTATATATGTGTATATGTATATGTGTATATGTATATATGTATATGTATATATGTGTATATATATATATATATATATATGTGTGTGTGTGTGTGTGTGTGTGACATATTTTAATAAAAGCACACACATGTTCATTCATCCAAATATGTTAAATCGATTAAAATTTGTCTACTGTTTATATTATAAAATTGTATTTTTATGTTTACATTTTTAAATAACTAAAAATTGTATTTCTGTTCTCCAGATCTTCGTTGGTAATATGGACAACGATGGCACAAAGACTAACTTGTTCGATCCTCCAATCATAGCTCAGTACATACGATCGCTCCTGTTGTGTGCCAGAAAGCCTGCACACTGAGACTGGAGCTGGTGGGCTGTGAACTCAACGGTAAAGTCCCAGTGATATTTTTGCATGTTTATACATTCTTAAGAACAGATTTATGGAAGCCAAAAGACAAAACAACTCGCATGGTAATACTGCTGCGGTTTTATGGAAGAACAAGTGAGCAAGCTGCATCACAATTTCCTGCCTCGCTTCGCTTTGTGGTGAAGTTAAGGACCGCAGCCTGCTTGGCTGAAGGAACAAAGTCACATCTTCCAGCCAGTAAACGTTCTGAGCAGAAACCTCTCAGACATTTGACTTATTTAGCACATTTGACACGTCTTGAGCTGCATATAGTAATGATCAACAGCACTGGTTAATTTGCGTGGCATGTGCTTGGTACAATTTGTTCTTGTTTTCTGCAGGAGATTAAGAAAGATCAAGCCTTTTCTTGATGATTCGTTTAAAATATCGTTATAATATGTATTATTACATCATATTATTTTCATATCGTAAAAAGTAGGGAGGGATGCACTGACGCATTAAAATATTTAGTTTGAGATGATAAATCAACATTTAATGTTTTGGCAAGTAAAACAATAATTTATGTTTTATACACTAATAATTAATTTATTTTGTGGTATCTGCTTAGTACAAAAAAGTATTTTTTTGTCATTGTTTAAAATTATATTATTATCATATTGTAAAAGTAGGGGCAGCACTGGTACATTAGAATATTTTGGCTGATGTTATAAACTGATAATTATTAACGTTTTGGCAAATGAATTAGTGAATATACAATTTTTCAAAATAATTATTTATCTTTTTTTAAAGAAATTTCTTTTAATAAAAACTGCATTATGAATTCTAAAATATTTAAGTAATTCAGCCAGTTAATTAATTAATGTCATTAATGTAATGTAATTAATAAAACACACACATACATAGTTTAGTAACTAACAAAATAATAATATAATGATTTACTAAACTACTGTATATAATGATTTGCATCTCAGTATTTTAATGTACAGTATGAGCAATAGATACTCAGTTTGAGATGAATCATTTATCGGTAGTTATTACTGTTCTAAAAGATTTAACTTAAGTGAACTTTACAATGGTCATCTAAACATAACAAAACAAAATGATAAAATAACAATAATAAAAAAAATTTTTAAAGTCTAATATCAGCCTATATGGTAGGTAACATCATGCATCCTTACATGAAAGTCTAATTTCTAATAATAAAAACAGGCACTCATGTCAATGTTTCATTCACTGTCTGTGTCTCTCAGGCTGTCCATCACAGCACGCTTCACACACCGCCTGCATGCGCTTCACACACACCCCATCTCACACACAGCATCTTGCCGCTCATCTGCATGAAACTTGCTCAGTGCTGATGTTTGTGCTGCTTGTGCTGACACGCTTCCCATCCATCTCTCTGCCACTTCCTGTCCCGTCCCTCCTCTTTCTGTCGTCTCACTTCACAGTGTATTTGAACACGACAGGTTGCTCCGAGCCGCTAGGTATCAAGTCACGGCTGATCGATGACAGGCAGATGACAGCTTCCAGCACTTTCCGCACCTGGGGATCGAGTCGCCGCTCACCTGGCACCCGTGATTACGCTCGTCTGGACAAGCAGGGCAAGACTAACGCCTGGACCGCAGCCACCACAAACCCTCCCGAGTGGCTGCAGGTGAGACGACACACTTGACAGATTCACTTCAGATCCTACTTACATTTACAGTCATGTCTAACATCTGGGGTGAGTCCATAACACAAGAGCATTTCATTTGATCGATATCAGTGTTAAAAACTGTCATGCTGCTTAATAGAGTTGTGGACATTGTGATACATATACAAAAGGTGATAACAACAGTGGCATATATTTAAAGTAAAAACAATATTTTATATTGTGTATAAACATATTTAATATGTAAACATAACCTATTTTTCTTAAATGTATACATGCATGTGCTTGTATTAATATATACATAATAAATCTAAACGGTACACACATATATTATGTAAACAAAAACTTTTATTTTGACTGATGTGATTAAACTGGATGTGACTGATCCTTTGTAACATTTTAAATTTCTTTACTGTCACTTTTAATCAATTTAATGTCCATGATAAATTAATTTCTTAACTTTTTATTATTATTAATTTTTTTTTTTTTTGACTAACCTCAAACCTTTTGAACGATGGTGCATATATATTACTCCAACTTTGAACAAAGCCATTATTGCCTGGATACTGTCCAAGTTGAGTTTGAGCATCTCCTCCTCTGTTAATGTCTGGCAGTGTTTGCATAGGAAATGAATACATTCTTGATCGTTGCTTTGGGATCCTAGCACAATTACACATTGGATGACCTTTCAGAGGCAGAACGTCAGTTTTTCAATCTGCACTGTCCTCAGAGGCTATCATTTACAAACAGCAATGCTCTTACAATTACGCAATTATCTGGAGGCCAGTAGTTAATCTGTCATAACGCAGATCATTATAACTAAATGCCAGCTTTTGATGTAAGACCACTTGCTGAGTTGTTTTTGGGTTTTTTTCTTTTAGGTGGACCTGCTTAGACCAAAGCGCATCACGGGGATCATCACACAAGGGGCCAAAGACTTTGGCAACGTGCAATTTGTGTCTGCCTTTAAAGTGGCTCACAGTGATGACGGCAAGTACTGGACCATACTCAAAGACGACAAGACAAAAACAGATAAGGTTGGTTTTTTACCATGAATGGATTCCTCAGTTTAAGTCAATTCAAAATCGACCCTTATTGCCTAGCTCCTTTAAAACAAGTCCTATCCTTATCCATTAAATGTTTCGCTCTGAACAAAAGTGGGTTTTATATCTTTATGTCGATTTAATTGACCTTTTTGTTTTTATGTTTTAGTGGCTGTGATTTGTGTTATCAAATAAAACTATTTTTAAAATATTGATAAAATATGTTATAATAAGCAATAGTATAAGATGGAATATAAAAACTGGTAGGTATAAGATGGAAAAACCTACATAAAAGCATTTTAGTTAAGACATTTTTGTAGAGTTGTCTCTGCTAAATGTCTGGATGATAAAATGAAAAGAAACATGCTCCTGCTAGAGAGAGGAGGTTCTACCGTATTAGATCTAGACAGGCGGTGCTGGGGAGGAGGTGGGTTAAGATGAGGCCCTACATAGCACGCAGATATAGTATTCACTGTCCTGGTTATAGAGGTAAACGGTAATGAGTATTTAAATCTGATTGGCTGGAAACATTGCATATAATGTAGAATTTCATGCCTGAACTATTGATACTGATATTGAAACATAAATATTATGTTAAAAACTATGTTTGTATGTTTTAGTGGCAGTTTTCAGTGTAAACCTAAACTATAAAAATTAGTTTTAACTTAATTAAAACAATTGTAAATTCAAATAAAATGCAAATGTTTCCTGAAAAACTTTTGGAAAAAAAATGTAAGATTTAAGAAATGTTGCCTTGATTAAAATAAATAAAATAAAATATGTTTAAGGTTGAAGTACTAAAAGTAATAATTAATCAGTTAAAACTAAATAGAAAAAAACTAATAAAATTACTTGAATTAGATTTCATACTATAAATAAGTACTAATATAGTGCTCTCAAACAATTACTTGCAATTCATCGCATACAAAATATGTTTTTGTTTACATAATATATATGTGTGTACTGTTTATTATTATTATTATGTGTCTAAATAAATACATATTTATATTCATATAATTTATATTATATATAAAAATACTGAAAATACAAACAACACATTTTTCTGAAATATATACATGGATGCGTGTATTTATATATAAACAATAAATATACACAGCACATAATATGCAAACAAAAGCTTTTATTTTGTATCTGATCAATCTTAAAATCATAACCATAACGGTTTATTCACCCTCACGCTGCTCCAATCCTACGAAAACAAAAGAAGATATTTTGAGGAAATGAGTGAACTGGACAAAAATAAGTTGAAACCGTCCTCAAGAATATCCTCGCTTGCATCCCACAGACGAAACGAAGTCTCGACTCGATGAAGACAGAATGTCGTTTTAACACATCTTTTCAACTGGCCACAGCGTTGGCCGCACACTCTGCCTTTTTTCCCCCCATCCGTCTGTCACGTCCTTGTCTCACCCCATCTTTATTTCCTTCTGCTTCACCTGCAGATTTTCCCTGGCAACAGCGACAACAACGTGCACAAAAAGAACGTGTTCGAGCCCCCCTTCTACGCGCGATTCGTCCGCATCCTGCCATGGGCGTGGCATGAGCGCATTACCCTGCGAATGGAGCTGCTGGGCTGCGATGAGTAGAACTCCTCCTCTCCATCTCTCTCTCTCTCTCTCTCTCTCTCTGTCTTTTATACTTCCCTCCATTCCTTCTTCCCTCAACCACGCCTGCACTGCCTCACTCTTAGCAACAGAGGGCACCATCGCCACACCACCCTGCACAGCTGGGGACCCGCTTCACAGCGGCCGGCAGCAAACGAAGCTCAAACCCACAGCCCGACGCGTTTAACATGAAACATTTTGTATTAATGATAGTCTGATGCAGTGGCCATTTGAAGATGAAAGTCAATGCTAATGTATATTAATGTTAATTTACCCTAGATGACCATATTAGAAAATAGGCTACAGTTTTATTGTGTTACAGACGAGTTGTAACAGTTTGATCTCAATTACAATCAGTTGGAAAGAAAGACTGTACATACCAAATAAGTCACAATTTATTTATTTACACAGGAATCATTGTGTTAGGTTGGTTGGAAACGCTGTTTTATATCTTATCTTATGAAGTAGTTTAAGTTAGTAAGTGATGAAATCACAAAATATGGTTGTGTTTTATGCTAATTTGTATATTATGTAATGAAAGTAGCCATTTGTTTCTTGTGTAAAATATTTGGTTTAAATCCATTAAGTTTTTAAAAAAAATAGGCCAATGCAGTTTTTACAGCCTCATTAAAACTAAACATAAAATGTGACGGTCAATCATTTATTATTACTATTTGATCACTTGTTTCATTTGAATGGCCACGGATCTCAGGTGCAGTTTAATCAGTTGCAGTGTGCTACTGAATTTTTACTTTTATTCCAGCATAATTATCAAATAAACCACCTTTTTACGGTACAAAAATACTTAAAAGCCAAAGTGGTCTCTTGTTTTTCTTATTACGTTGTCAGCAAATGTGTAATATATATATATATATTTTTTTTTTTAAAGGGGCCACACTAGCATTATAAGCTTTGAGCCAGTCATAATGAGATGCAGGACGGGTGCAAATCTAATTTAGAATAATTTTTACGGTGGCACTGAATCTCTGATATGACCATCCAATCTACATAATGTTTTCAAAATGATGCATTGTGATTTCCCCCTCCACCCCAACCCATCCATTCGAATAAATTTACGATTTTGGGCTTGTGCAATATGATATGAGTATTAATATGAATTAATATTAATAGAGCTTTAGGAGAGATTTCTCTGAGGAGAATTGAAGTGGTATTCAAGGTAACAAACACTGAAGAATATTCTAATAATCCAGCATGATTTCTGCATTAAGGCTGCATGCGTTTTGATTTTTCTCTGGTATGGATTCTGTACTGATGTTAGCATTTGATTTCTCTCAAAGAGTTGTTTTCATTGCAGTAAAGACACATTGACTTTGTTTCTATTCAGTGTGATCTTAAACTTTTTGTCTTTTTGTAATTTTTTAATGCCTCATACTGTAGCACTCCTCTTGTGTTCAGATTGTTTAGACTAGATGCATTTCCTTAGTAATTCTTGAAATATTTTCCTCATGTTTTCAACTGTAGAAACGAATAAAGAATATAATAGATACTTACGCCTATCAAGCATGTTGTGTCTTGTTACGAAACCTCCATATTTTATGCTATTATTAACAGAAAAGATCAAATCTTTGGTTATTTCTCGAACTAAACAAATTGGAAATCGGCAACATTCTCAAATCTTATATTAACCACAAAAAAATATATAAAATATATAAGAATATTTCACGTTAAATAATATGATCTTTGATAATTGTAATTGTATCAGTAATAATAGTATAATGAGCATAATATAATCAAAAAAATAGAATTTGATTAGGTTTTATTGTATTTATGTGTGTGAGCTCATGTATTTATATTTACGCTAAAATATTTGAGATTTATGTATGTATTCATGTATTCTGTACCTTTGCCAGATAAGCCCTTAATACAAACTCCCTTAAGTTCTGATTGACAGGAACACACTAATATACAGGCTCTTGAGGCTCAAAGCAGGAAGACAAGAGAGAATCAAGTGATAGTCTAAAGAATGGCAGGAAAACAGCAGCACCCGATGGGCACAGCCAGGAAGGATTCTTTTCTGGAAAAACAAGGCTATTTTGGATGAGGTATTGTGCCAAATATTTTGTCAGGAGCAAACATTCTTCGCTTTCTAATAACATCTCTACAAAAGAGATCTCGCCTCGTTCGCCTGTTTGTTTGACAAGTTTATGAGGGGTTGTAAACTGGGTCAACACTTTTTAAATTCACCCTCACTGTCAAAATCATCAGTATAAACAGAAGTATTACAAGAGTTTCACTGCAAGCTTTTTTGATGGAAACCGCTAACATAAATAAATCAGAAAGCCACAATACTGTGGCTGAATTCCATTCATTCACACGCATGCATTCATTCAGGAGATGATGTTTGGAAGCGCAGTTATTCACGGGGAACACATCTCAAAGAAACACCCTTTATGGAATAAAAACATGCCACCGAATCTACGCAGTGAGTGTCGTTCACTATTGTTTGGGATAAGTACCTTTTTGTTTTGTTTTTACTTTCATTTAAAGACATTCATTCAGGAAGTGCATTTTCTAAAGATTTCTGCTGTTACGAAACCTCTATAATATGCTATTATTGAAAAAAAAAAAAGGAAAATATTTGGATTTTTCCAAAAATAAACAAACTCCAGGCTTCTATTAACAAAAAAGTCACAAATTAAATATCTAATATTAATATCTTAATGATGTCTTTACACATAACATAACTATTATTAATGATGTATTTACACACAATTATTATTAGTAATGATATCAGTCATAATAATATTTTTATTTCATTTTATTGTATTTTTTTGTTTACTTTCAGTTTTTATTAAATCAAAGAATCTTGAAAAACAAACTATTTTAAATATTGATAATAAAAGCATATTAACTTGATCACGTGACACTGAAATCTGGATTAATGATGCTGAAAATTCACTACATTTCAAAAATTGAAAACTAAGTATTGCAGTTTTACTGTATGTTTTATTAAATTCAGAGTTAAGCAGAAGACACATCTTTCAAAAGCATGAAAATATCTTACCGACCCCAAACTCTTGAATGGTAACGGTTGATTTCTCTGTAAGAGACGATGTAAATATTGTGCTAATTTACCTTTACGAAAGTATAACTTATTTTATTTTATGAGAATGTACAGTGCAGCTAAAATTAACATTTTTAAACCCCATATTTGCGTGATATATTTAAAATCTTAAAAATACAATTTTTCGATAACCTTTGCAATCAAGAGGGTTTTTCTCAGGCAGGCTGCAGTAACTAAGACTGACAAGTGCGTCAGGAGAATCTAAAACATTTACATCCAGCCGTTTTGGACCTATTCATTTTGGGCAAACAATTAGAGTACCACAGCCTTCTAAATGATGGCTGCCAAAATCATGCTTCTGTGAAGCCCACAGCTATTCAAAGGGTCTCTGCGTTCCTTGCCTAAGGCGATGGCTTTCATCTTGGCTGTGGGGACTAATTGACGGATCTCTTCAAATGCGTTGCTAATGTTGTGAGCGTCTGTGAGAGGGGCGATGGAAATGTGCTCGCTCTCGTCTTTTAAAGTGTCCGTGATTTATGAAGGAGAGCTCACATAGCGTTATCTGTTGGTCAACATGACTGGGTTTTGCCTGAGAAAATCTGCCGTACAAGCAAAGAAAGGGTGGCACAGTTTGGGGTCATAATACTGAGAGATTCTGTCAGTATAACATCCTGTTCCCTGCAAAGGCCACTTAGCAGTCTTTTCCTCTTTGAATATTAGAATTTACATTAACAGTATGACTATAAATAACAGGGAGAAAAGGTCAGAAATTTGGAGGAGAGATAAAAGATGAAGAGTGTAGCTCCTGGCCGCCGCACAGAGGTGTGTGCTGACAGAGAACAACAAACTTGAATCTCTGGTGGTCACGAGCTAGAGGAAAATTTCACATCTGCAAGGCTACGGATACTTTCCTCTGCTATTGACTTTGGAAAATTAGCACGCTTTGGGGGTTTGCGCTCAGGAGAAGAGGAATTTCAACTACTGACTTTCCCATAGCGATCTTTTCTGAGGCTTCGGTCAAAGGTCAAGTCATGTTTCTGGTGTGTAATTTCATATGCGGCGGTAATTCATTTCTTTTATATTACCG